>NC_090381.1:20212381-20512381 GCF_036365525.1 Heterodontus francisci
TTAATAATCTCACACCTGGTCCAATAACAATAATCTCACACCTGGTCCAAAACTAATAAACTCACACCTGATCCAATATTAATAATCTCACACCAGGTCCAATATCAATAATCTCACACCTGGTACAATATTAATAATCTCACACCAGGTCCAATATTAATAATCTCACACCTGGTCCAATATCAATAATCTCACACCTGGTCCAAAACTAATAAACTCACAACTGGTCCAATATTAATAATCTCACACCTGGTCCAATATCAATAATCTCACACCAGGTCCAATACTAATAATCTCGCACCTGGTACAATATTAATAAACTCACACCTGGTCCAAAACTAATAAACTCACACCTGGTCCAATATTAATAATCTCACACCAGGTCCAATACTAATAATCTCGCACCTGGTACAATATTAATAAATTCACACCTGGTCCAATATCAATAATCTCACACCTGGTCCAAAACTAGTAAACTCACACCTGGTCCAATATTAATAATCTCACACCTGGTCCAATATCAATAATCTCACACCAGGTCCAATATTAATAATCTCACACCTGGTCCAATATCAATAATCTCACACCTGGTCCAAAACTAATAAACTCACACCTGGTCCAATATTAATAATCTCACACCAGGTCCAATATCAATAATCTCACACCTGGTACAATATTAATAATCTCACACCAGGTCCAATATTAATAATCTCACACCTGGTCCAATAACAATAATCTCACACCTGGTCCAAAACTAATAAACTCACACCTGATCCAATATTAATAATCTCACACCAGGTCCAATATCAATAATCTCACACCTGGTACAATATTAATAATCTCACACCAGGTCCAATATTAATAATCTCACACCTGGTCCAATATCAATAATCTCACACCTGGTCCAAAACTAATAAACTCACAACTGGTCCAATATTAATAATCTCACACCTGGTCCAATATCAATAATCTCACACCAGGTCCAATACTAATAATCTCGCACCTGGTACAATATTAATAAACTCACACCTGGTCCCATCATAAACCCACACCTGGTCCAATATTAATAATCTCACACCTGGTCCAATATCAATAATCTCACACCTGGTCCAAAATTAATAAACTCACACCAGGTCTAATATTAATAATCTCACACCTGGTCCAATATCAATAATCTCACACCTGGTCCAAAACTAATAAACTCACACCTGGTCCAATATTAATAATCTCACACCAGGTCCAATACTAATAATCTCGTACCTGGTACAATATTAATAAATGCACCCCTGGTCCAATATCTATAATCTCACACCTGGTCCAAAACTAATAAACTCACACCTGGTCCAATATTAATAATCTCACAACAGGTCCAATACTAATAATCTCGCACCTGGTACAATATTAATAAACTCACACCTGGTCCAATATTAATAATCTCACACCTGGTCCAAAACTAATAAACTCACACCTGGTCCAATATTAATAATCTCACACCAGGTCCAATACTAATAATCTCGTAGCTGGTACAATATTAATAAACGCACACCTGGTCCAATATCAATAATCTCACACCTGGTCCAAAACTAATAAACTCACACCTGGTCCAATATTAATAATCTCACACCAGGTCCAATACTAATAATCTCGCACCTGGTACAATATTAATAAACTCACACCTGGTCCAATATTAATAATCTCACACCTGGTCCAAAACTAATAAACTCACACCTGGTCCAATATCAATAATCTCACACCTGGTCCAAAACTAATAAACTCACACCTGGTCCAATATTAATAATCTCACACCAGGTCCAATACGAATAAACTCACACCTGGTCCAATATTAATAAAGCCGCAGCTGGTCCAGTATTAATAATTTCACACCAGGTACAAAATTAATAAACTCACACCTGTTCCAATCATCAACTCACACCTGGTCCAATATTAATTAACTCACACCAGGTCCAAAATTAATAAACTCACACCTGGTGCAATATGACTAAACTCACACCTGGTCCAATAACAAACTCACATCCGGTCCAATATACATAAACTCACACCTGATCCAATAATAAACTCACCCCAGGTCCAACATTAATAAACTCACACCAGGTCAAAGACTAATTATCTCACACCTGATCCAATATTAATAAACGTACACCAATTCCAATACTAATAAATTCACACCTGGTCCAATATTAATAAACTCACAGCTGTTCTAATCGCAAACTCACACCTGGTCCAATATTAATAATCTCACACCAGATCCAATATTAATAAACGTACACCAATTCCAATATTAATAAATTCACACCTGGTCCAATACTAATAAACTGACACCTTTTCCAATATTAATAAACTCACACCAGGTCCATTCATAAATTCACACCTGGTCCAAAACTAATAAACTCACACTAGGTCCAATATTAATAATCTCACACCAGGTACAAAATTAATAAACTCACACCTGGTCCAAAACTAATAATCTCACACCTGGTCCAAAACTAATAAACTCACACCAGGTCCAATATTAATAATCTCACATTTGGTCCAAAACTAATAAACTCACACCAGGTCCAATATTAATAAACTCACATCTGGTTCAAAATTAATAATTTCACACCGAAGAAGGGTCACTGACCCGAAACGTTAACTCTGCTTCTCTTTCCACAGATGCTGCCAGACCTGCTGAGTGAATCCAGCATTTCTTGTTTTTGTATCAATAATTTCACACCTGGTCCAAAACTAATAAACTCACACCAGGTCCAATATTAATAATCTCACACCTGGTCCAATATCAATAATCTCACACCTGGTCCAAAACTAATAATCTCACACCTGGTCCAAAACTAATAAACTCACACCAGGTCCAATATTAATAATCTCACATTTGGTCCAAAACTAATAAACTCACACCAGGTCCAATATTAATAATCTCACACCTGGTCCAATATCAATAATCTCACACCTGGTCCAAAACTAATAAACTCACACCTCGTCCAATATTAATAATCTCACACCAGGTCCAATACCAATAATCTCGCACCTGGTACAATATTAATAAACTCACACCTGGTCCAATGTCAATAATCGCACACCTGGTCCAAAACTAATAAACTCACACCTGGTCCAATATTAATAATCTCACACCAGGTCCAATACGAATAATCTCACACCTGGTCCAAAACTAATAAACTCACACCAGGTCCAATATTAATAATCTCACACCTGGTCCAAAACTAATAAACTCACACCAGGTCCAATATTAATAATCTCACACCTGGTCCAATATCAATAATCTCACACCTGGTCCAAAACTAATAAACTCACACCAAGTCCAATATTAATAATTTCACACCTGGTCCAATATCAATAATCTCACACCTGGTCCAAAACTAATAAACTCACACCTGGTCCAATATTAATAATCTCACACCAGGTCCAATACTAATAATCTCGCACCTGGTACAATATTAATAAACTCACACCTGGTCCAATATCAATAATCTCACACCTGGTCCAAAACTAATAAACTCACACCTGGTCCAATATTAATAATCTCACACCTGGTCCAATATCAATAATCTCGCACCTGGTACAATATTAATAAACTCACACCTGGTCCAAAACTAATAAACTCACACCAGGTCCAATATTAATAACCTCACACCTGGTCCAATATCAATAATCTCACAGCTGGTCCAAAACTAATAAACTCACACCAGGTCCAATATTAATAATCTCACATTTGGTCCAAAACTAATAAACTCACACCAGGTCCAATATTAATAATCTCACACCTGGTCCAATATCAATAATCTCACACCTGGTCCAAAACTAATAAACTCACACCAGGTCCAATATTAATAATCTCACACCTGGTCCAATATCAATAATCTCACACCTGGTCCAAAACTAATAAACTCACACCTGGTCCAATATCAATAATCTCACACCAGGTCCAATACTAATAATCTCGCACCTGGTACAATATTAATAAACTCACACCTGGTCCAATATCAATAATCTCACACCTGGTCCAAAACTAATAAACTCACACCTGGTCCAATATCAATAATCTCACACCTGGTCCAAAACTAATAAACTCACACCTGGTCCAATATTAATAATCTCACATCTGGTCCAATACTAATAATCTCGCACCTGGTCCCATCATAAAGCCACACCTGGTCCAATACTAATAAACTCACACCAGGTCCAATATCAATAATCTCACACCTGGTCCAAAACTAATAAACTCACACCTGGTCCAATATTAATAATCTCACACCAGGTCCAATATCAATAATCTCACACCTGGTACAATATTAATAATCTCACACCAGGTCCAATATTAATAATCTCACACCTGGTCCAATATCAATAATCTCACACCTGGTCCAAAACTAATAAACTCACACCTGGTCCAATATCAATAATCTCACACCTGGTCCAAAACTAATAAACTCACACCAGGTCCAATATTAATAATCTCACACCAGGTCCAATATCAATAATCTCACACCTGGTCCAAAACTAATAAACTCACACCAGGTCCAATATTAATAATCTCACACCAGGTCCAATAACAATAATCTCACACCTGGTCCAAAACTAATAAACTCACACCTGATCCAATATTAATAATCTCACTCCAGGTCCAATATCAATAATCTCACACCTGGTACAATATTAATAATCTCACACCAGGTCCAATATTAATAATCTCACACCTGGTCCAATATCAATAATCTCACACCTGGTCCAAAACTAATAAACTCACACCTGGTCCAATATTAATAATCTCACACCAGGTCCAATACTAATAATCTCGCACCTGGTACAATATTAATAAATTCACACCTGGTCCAATATTAATAATCTCACACCTGGTCCAAAACTAATAAACTCACACCTGGTCCAATATTAATAATCTCACACCAGGTCCAATACTAATAATCTCGCACCTGGTACAATATTAATAAATTCACACCTGGTCCAATATCAATAATCTCACACCTGGTCCAAAACTAGTAAACTCACACCTGGTCCAATATTAATAATCTCACACCTGGTCCAATATCAATAATCTCACACCAGGTCCAATATTAATAATCTCACACCTGGTCCAATATCAATAATCTCACACCTGGTCCAAAACTAATAAACTCACACCTGGTCCAATATTAATAATCTCACACCAGGTCCAATACTAATAATCTCGCACCTGGTACAATATTAATAAACTCACACCTGGTCCAATATTAATAATCTCACACCTGGTCCGAAACGAATAAACTCACACCTGGTCCAATATCAATAATCTCACACCTGGTCCAAAACTAATAAACTCACACATGGTCCAATATTAATAATCTCACACCAGGTCCAATACTAATAATCTCGCACCTGGTACAATATTAATAAACTCACACCTGGTCCAATATTAATAATCTCACACCTGGTCCGAAATGAATAAACTCACACCTGGTCCAATATCAATAATCTCACACCTGGTCCAAAACTAATAAACTCACACCTGGTCCAATATTAATAATGTCACACCAGGTCCAATATCAATAATCTCACCCCTGGTCCGAAACTAATAAACTCAATCCAGGTCCATTATTAATAATCTCACACCTGGTCCAATATCGATAATCTCACACCTGGTCCAAAACTAATAAACTCACACCTGGTCCAATATTAATAATCTCACACCTGGTCCAATATCGATAATCTCACACCTGGTCCAAAACTAATAAACTCACACCTGGTCCAATATTAATAATCTCACACCTGGTCCAATATTAATAATCTCACACCTGGTCCAATATCGATAATCTCACACCTGGTCCAAAACTAATAAACTCACACCTGGTCCAATATCAATAATCTCACACCTGGTCCAAAACTAATAAACTCACACCTGGTCCAATATTAAAAATCTCACACCTGGTCCAATATCAATAATCTCACACCAGGTCCAATACTAATAGTCTCGCACCTGGTACAATATTAATAAACTCACACCTGGTCCCATCATAAAGCCACACCTGGTCCAATACTAATAAACTCACACCAGGTCCAATATCAATAATCTCACACCTGGTCCAAAACTAATAAACTCACACCTGGTCCAATATTAATAATCTCACACCAGGTCCAATATCAATAATCTCACACCTGGTACAATATTAATAATCTCACACCAGGTCCAATATTAATAATCTCACACCTGGTCCAATATCAATAATCTCACACCTGGTCCAAAACTAATAAACTCACACCTGGTCCAATATTAATAATCTCACACCTGGTCCAATATCAATAATCTCACACCTGGTCCAAAACTAATAAACTCACACCAGGTCCAATATTAATAATCTCACACCAGGTCCAATATCAATAATCTCACACCTGGTCCAAAACTAATAAACTCACACCAGGTCCAATATTAATAATCTCACACCAGGTCCAATAACAATAATCTCACACCTGGTCCAAAACTAATAAACTCACACCTGATCCAATATTAATAATCTCACTCCAGGTCCAATATCAATAATCTCACACCTGGTCCAATATCAATAATCTCACACCTGGTCCAAAACTAATAAACTCACACCTGGTCCAATATTAATAATCTCACACCAGGTCCAATACTAATAATCTCGCACCTGGTACAATATTAATAAATTCACACCTGGTCCAATATCAATAATCTCACACCTGGTCCAAAACTAATAAACTCACACCTGGTCCAATATTAATAATCTCACACCAGGTCCAATACTAATAATCTCGCAACTGGTACAATATTAATAAATTCACACCTGGTCCAATATCAATAATCTCACACCTGGTCCAAAACTAGTAAACTCACACCTGGTCCAATATTAATAATCTCACACCTGGTCCAATATCAATAATCTCACACCAGGTCCAATATTAATAATCTCACACCTGGTCCAATATCAATAATCTCACACCTGGTCCAAAACTAATAAACTCACACCTGGTCCAATATTAATAATCTCACACCAGGTCCAATACTAATAATCTCGCACCTGGTACAATATTAATAAACTCACACCTGGTCCAATATCAATAATCTCACACCTGGTCCGAAACGAATAAACTCACACCAGGTCCAATATCAATAATCTCACACCTGGTCCGAAACGAATAAACTCACACCTGGTCCAATATCAATAATCTCACACCTGGTCCAAAACTAATAAACTCACACCTGGTCCAATATTAATAATCTCACACCAGGTCCAATACTAATAATCTCGCACCTGGTACAATATTAATAAACTCACACCTGGTCCAATATTAATAATCTCACACCTGGTCCGAAATGAATAAACTCACACCTGGTCCAATATCAATAATCTCACACCTGGTCCAAAACTAATAAACTCACACATGGTCCAATATTAATAATCTCACACCAGGTCCAATACTAATAATCTCGCACCTGGTACAATATTAATAAACTCACACCTGGTCCAATATTAATAATCTCACACCTGGTCCGAAATGAATAAACTCACACCTGGTCCAATATCAATAATCTCACACCTGGTCCAATATCAATAATCTCACACCTGGTCCAAAACTAATAAACTCACACCTGGTCCAATATTAATAATCTCACACCTGGTCCAATATCAATAATCTCACACCTGGTCCAAAACTAATAAACTCACACCAGGTCCAATATTAATAATCTCACACCAGGTCCAATATCAATAATCTCACACCTGGTCCAAAACTAATAAACTCACACCAGGTCCAATATTAATAATCTCACACCAGGTCCAATAACAATAATCTCACACCTGGTCCAAAACTAATAAACTCACACCTGATCCAATATTAATAATCTCACTCCAGGTCCAATATCAATAATCTCACACCTGGTCCAATATCAATAATCTCACACCTGGTCCAAAACTAATAAACTCACACCTGGTCCAATATTAATAATCTCACACCAGGTCCAATACTAATAATCTCGCACCTGGTACAATATTAATAAATTCACACCTGGTCCAATATCAATAATCTCACACCTGGTCCAAAACTAATAAACTCACACCTAGTCCAATATTAATAATCTCACACCAGGTCCAATACTAATAATCTCGCACCTGGTACAATATTAATAAATTCACACCTGGTCCAATATCAATAATCTCACACCTGGTCCAAAACTAGTAAACTCACACCTGGTCCAATATTAATAATCTCACACCTGGTCCAATATCAATAATCTCACACCAGGTCCAATATTAATAATCTCACACCTGGTCCAATATCAATAATCTCACACCTGGTCCAAAACTAATAAACTCACACCTGGTCCAATATTAATAATCTCACACCAGGTCCAATACTAATAATCTCGCACCTGGTACAATATTAATAAACTCACACCTGGTCCAATATCAATAATCTCACACCTGGTCCGAAACGAATAAACTCACACCAGGTCCAATATCAATAATCTCACACCTGGTCCGAAACGAATAAACTCACACCTGGTCCAATATCAATAATATCACACCTGGTCCAAAACTAATAAACTCACACCTGGTCCAATATTAATAATCTCACACCAGGTCCAATACTAATAATCTCGCACCTGGTACAATATTAATAAACTCACACCTGGTCCAATATTAATAATCTCACACCTGGTCCGAAATGAATAAACTCACACCTGGTCCAATATCAATAATCTCACACCTGGTCCAAAACTAATAAACTCACACATGGTCCAATATTAATAATCTCACACCAGGTCCAATACTAATAATCTCGCACCTGGTACAATATTAATGAACTCACACCTGGTCCAATATTAATAATCTCACACCTGGTCCGAAATGAATAAACTCACACCTGGTCCAATATCAATAATCTCACACCTGGTCCAAAACTAATAAACTCACACCTGGTCCAATATTAATAATGTCACACCAGGTCCAATATCAATAATCTCACCCCTGGTCCGAAACTAATAAACTCAATCCAGGTCCATTATTAATAATCTCACACCTGGTCCAATATCGATAATCTCACACCTGGTCCAAAACTAATAAACTCACACCTGGTCCAATATTAATAATCTCACACCTGGTCCAATATCGATAATCTCACACCTGGTCCAAAACTAATAAACTCACACCTGGTCCAATATTAATAATCTCACACCTGGTCCAATATTAATAATCTCACACCTGGTCCAATATCGATAATCTCACACCTGGTCCAAAACTAATAAACTCACACCTGGTCCAATATCAATAATCTCACACCTGGTCCAAAACTAATAAACTCACACCTGGTCCAATATTAATAATCTCACACCAGGTCCAATACTAATAATCTCGCACCTGGTACAATATTAATAAACTCACACCTGGTCCAATATCAATAATCTCACACCTGGTCCAAAACTAATAAACTCACACCTGGTCCAATATCAATAATCTCACACCTGGTCCGAAACTAATAAACTCAATCCAGGTCCATTATTAATAATCTCACACCTGGTCCAATATCGATAATCTCACACCTGGTCCAAAACTAATAAACTCACACCTGGTCCAATATTAATAATCTCACACCTGGTCCAATATCGATAATCTCACACCTGGTCCAAAACTAATAAACTCACACCTGGTCCAATATTAATAATCTCACACCTGGTCCAATATTAATAATCTCACACCTGGTCCAATATCGATAATCTCACACCTGGTCCAAAACTAATAAACTCACACCTGGTCCAATATCAATAATCTCACACCTGGTCCAAAACTAATAAACTCACACCTGGTCCAATATTAATAATCTCACACCAGGTCCAATACTAATAATCTCGCACCTGGTACAATATTAATAAACTCACACCTGGTCCAATATTAATAATCTCACACCTGGTCCAATATCGATAATCTCACACCTGGTCCAAAACTAATAAACTCACACCTGGTCCAATATCAATAATCTCACACCTGGTCCAAAACTAATAAACTCACACCTGGTCCAATATTAATAATCTCACACCAGGTCCAATACTAATAATCTCGCACCTGGTACAATATTAATAAACTCACACCTGGTCCAATATCAATAATCTCACACCAGGTCCAATACTAATAAACTCACACCTGGTACAATATTAATAAACTCACACCTGGTCCAATATCAATAATCTCACACCTGGTCCAAAACTAATAAACTCACACCTGGTCCAATATCAATAATCTCACACCAGGTCCAATACTAATAATCTCGCACCTGGTACAATATTAATAAACTCACACCTGGTCCAATATCAATAATCTCACACCTGGTCCAAAACTAATAAACTCACACCTGGTCCAATATCAATAATCTCACACCTGGTCCAAAACTAATAATCTCACACCAGGTCCAATACTAATAATCTCGCACCTGGTACAATATTAATAAACTCACACCTGGTCCAATATCAATAATCTCACACCAGGTCCAATACTAATAAACTCACACCTGGTACAATATTAATAAACTCACACCTGGTCCAATATCAATAATCTCACACCTGGTCCAAAACTAATAATCTCGCACCTGGTACAATATTAATAAACTCACACCTGGTCCAATATCATTAATCTCACACCTGGTCCAAAACTAATAAACTCACACCTGGTCCAATATCAATAATCTCACACCTGGTCCAAAACTAATAAACTCACACCTGGTCCAATATTAATAATCTCACACCTGGTCCAATACTAATAATCTCGCACCTGGTACAATATTAATAAACTCACACCTGGTCCAATATCAATAATCTCACACCTGGTCCAAAACTAATAAACTCACACCTGGTCCAATATTAATAATCTCACACCAGGTCCAAAACTAATAATCTCGCACTTGGTACAATATTAATAAACTCACACCTGGTCCAATATCAATAATCTCACACCTGGTCCAAAACTAATAATCTCGCACCTGGTACAATATTAATAATCTCACACCAGGTCCAAAACTAATAATCTCGCACCTGGTACAATATTAATAAACTCACACCTGGTCCAATATCAATAATCTCACACCTGGTCCAAAACTAATAATCTCGCACTTGGTACAATATTAATAAACTCACACCTGGTCCAATATCAATAATCTCACACCTGGTCCAAAACTAATAAACTCACACCTGGTCCAATATTAATAATCTCACATCTGGTCCAATACTAATAATCTCGCACCTGGTCCCATCATAAACCCACACCTGGTCCAATACTAATAAACTCACACCAGGTCCAATATTAATAATCTCACACCTGGTCCAATATCAATAATCTCACACCTGGTCCAAAACTAATAAACTCACACCTGGTCCAATATCAATAATCTCACACCTGGTCCAAAACTAATAAACTCACACCTGGTCCAATATTAATAATCTCACACCTGGTCCAATACTAATAATCTCGCACCTGGTACAATATTAATAAACTCACACCTGGTCCAATATCAATAATCTCACACCAGGTCCAATATTAATAATCTCACACCTGGTCCAATATCAATAATCTCACACCTGGTCCAAAACTAATAAACTCACACCTGGTCCAATATTAATAATCTCACACCAGGTCCAATACTAATAATCTCGCACCTGGTACAATATTAATAAATTCACACCAGGTCCAATATCAATAATCTCACACCTGGTCCAAAACTAATAAACTCACACCTGGTCCAATATTAATAATCTCACACCAGGTCCAATACTAATAATCTCGCACCTGGTACAATATTAATAAACTCACACCTGGTCCAATATCAATAATCTCACACCTGGTCCGAAACGAATAAACTCACACCAGGTCCAATATCAATAATCTCACACCTGGTCCGAAACGAATAAACTCACACCTGGTCCAATATCAATAATCTCACACCTGGTCCAAAACTAATAAACTCACACCTGGTCCAATATTAATAATCTCACACCAGGTCCAATACTAATAATCTCGCACCTGGTACAATATTAATAAACTCACACCTGGTCCAATATTAATAATCTCACACCTGGTCCGAAATGAATAAACTCACACCTGGTCCAATATCAATAATCTCACACCTGGTCCAAAACTAATAAACTCACACATGGTCCAATATTAATAATCTCACACCAGGTCCAATACTAATAATCTCGCACCTGGTACAATATTAATAAACTCACACCTGGTCCAATATTAATAATCTCACACCTGGTCCGAAATGAATAAACTCACACCTGGTCCAATATCAATAATCTCACACCTGGTCCAAAACTAATAAACTCACACCTGGTCCAATATTAATAATGTCACACCAGGTCCAATATCAATAATCTCACCCCTGGTCCGAAACTAATAAACACAATCCAGGTCCATTATTAATAATCTCACACCTGGTCCAATATCGATAATCTCACACCTGGTCCAAAACTAATAAACTCACACCTGGTCCAATATTAATAATCTCACACCTGGTCCAATATCGATAATCTCACACCTGGTCCAAAACTAATAAACTCACACCTGGTCCAATATTAATAATCTCACACCTGGTCCAATATTAATAATCTCACACCTGGTCCAATATCGATAATCTCACACCTGGTCCAAAACTAATAAACTCACACCTGGTCCAATATCAATAATCTCACACCTGGTCCAAAACTAATAAACTCACACCTGGTCCAATATTAATATTCTCACACCAGGTCCAATACTAATAATCTCGCACCTGGTACAATATTAATAAACTCACACCTGGTCCAATATCAATAATCTCACACCTGGTCCAAAACTAATAAACTCACACCTGGTCCAATATCAATAATCTCACACCTGGTCCGAAACTAATAAACTCAATCCAGGTCCATTATTAATAATCTCACACCTGGTCCAATATCGATAATCTCACACCTGGTCCAAAACTAATAAACTCACACCTGGTCCAATATTAATAATCTCACACCTGGTCCAATATCGATAATCTCACACCTGGTCCAAAACTAATAAACTCACACCTGGTCCAATATTAATAATCTCACACCTGGTCCAATATTAATAATCTCACACCTGGTCCAATATCGATAATCTCACACCTGGTCCAAAACTAATAAACTCACACCTGGTCCAATATCAATAATCTCACACCTGGTCCAAAACTAATAAACTCACACCTGGTCCAATATTAATAATCTCACACCAGGTCCAATACTAATAATCTCGCACCTGGTACAATATTAATAAACTCACACCTGGTCCAATATTAATAATCTCACACCTGGTCCAATATCGATAATCTCACACCTGGTCCAAAACTAATAAACTCACACCTGGTCCAATATCAATAATCTCACACCTGGTCCAAAACTAATAAACTCACACCTGGTCCAATATTAATAATCTCACACCAGGTCCAATACTAATAATCTCGCACCTGGTACAATATTAATAAACTCACACCTGGTCCAATATCAATAATCTCACACCAGGTCCAATACTAATAAACTCACACCTGGTACAATATTAATAAACTCACACCTGGTCCAATATCAATAATCTCACACCTGGTCCAAAACTAATAAACTCACACCTGGTCCAATATCAATAATCTCACACCAGGTCCAATACTAATAATCTCGCACCTGGTACAATATTAATAAACTCACACCTGGTCCAATATCAATAATCTCACACCTGGTCCAAAACTAATAAACTCACACCTGGTCCAATATCAATAATCTCACACCTGGTCCAAAACTAATAATCTCACACCAGGTCCAATACTAATAATCTCGCACCTGGTACAATATTAATAAACACACACCTGGTCCAATATCAATAATCTCACACCAGGTCCAATACTAATAAACTCACACCTGGTACAATATTAATAAACTCACACCTGGTCCAATATCAATAATCTCACACCTGGTCCAAAACTAATAATCTCGCACCTGGTACAATATTAATAAACTCACACCTGGTCCAATATCAATAATCTCACACCTGGTCCAAAACTAATAAACTCACACCTGGTCCAATATCAATAATCTCACACCTGGTCCAAAACTAATAAACTCACACCTGGTCCAATATTAATAATCTCACACCTGGTCCAATACTAATAATCTCGCACCTGGTACAATATTAATAAACTCACACCTGGTCCAATATCAATAATCTCACACCTGGTCCAAAGCTAATAAACTCACACCTGGTCCAATATTAATAATCTCACACCAGGTCCAAAACTAATAATCTCGCACTTGGTACAATATTAATAAACTCACACCTCGTCCAATATCAATAATCTCACACCTGGTCCAAAACTAATAATCTCGCACCTGGTACAATATTAATAATCTCACACCAGGTCCAAAACTAATAATCTCGCACCTGGTACAATATTAATAAACTCACACCTGGTCCAATATCAATAATCTCACACCTGGTCCAAAACTAATAATCTCGCACTTGGTACAATATTAATAAACTCACACCTGGTCCAATATCAATAATCTCACACCTGGTCCAAAACTAATAAACTCACACCTGGTCCAATATTAATAATCTCACATCTGGTCCAATACTAATAATCTCGCACCTGGTCCCATCATAAACCCACACCTGGTCCAATACTAATAAACTCACACCAGGTCCAATATTAATAATCTCACACCTGGTCCAATATCAATAATCTCACACCTGGTCCAAAACTAATAAACTCACACCTGGTCCAATATCAATAATCTCACACCTGGTCCAAAACTAATAAACTCACACCTGGTCCAATATTAATAATCTCACACCTGGTCCAATACTAATAATCTCGCACCTGGTACAATATTAATAAACTCACACCTGGTCCAATATCAATAATCTCACACCAGGTCCAATATTAATAATCTCACACCTGGTCCAATATCAATAATCTCACACCTGGTCCAAAACTAATAAACTCACACCTGGTCCAATATTAATAATCTCACACCAGGTCCAATACTAATAATCTCGCACCTGGTACAATATTAATAAATGCACACCAGGTCCAATATCAATAATCTCACACCTGGTCCAAAACTAATAAACTCACACCTGGTCCAATATTAATAATCTCACACCAGGTCCAATACTAATAATCTCGCACCTGGTACAATATTAATAAACTCACACCTGGTCCAATATCAATAATCTCACACCTGGTCCGAAACGAATAAACTCACACCTGGTCCAATATTAATAATCTCACACCAGGTCCAATACTAATAATCTCGCACCTGGTACAATATTAATAAACTCACACCTGGTCCAATATCAATAATCTCACACCAGGTCCAATATTAATAATCTCACACCTGGTCCAATATCAATAATCTCACACCTGGTCCAAAACTAATAAACTCACACCTGGTCCAATATTAATAATCTCACACCAGGTCCAATACTAATAATCTCGCACCTGGTACAATATTAATAAATTCACACCAGGTCCAATATCAATAATCTCACACCTGGTCCAAAACTAATAAACTCACACCTGGTCCAATATTAATAATCTCACACCAGGTCCAATACTAATAATCTCGCACCTGGTACAATATTAATAAACTCACACCTGGTCCAATATCAATAATCTCACACCTGGTCCGAAACGAATAAACTCACACCAGGTCCAATATCAATAATCTCACACCTGGTCCGAAACGAATAAACTCACACCTGGTCCAATATCAATAATCTCACACCTGGTCCAAAACTAATAAACTCACACCTGGTCCAATATTAATAATCTCACACCAGGTCCAATACTAATAATCTCGCACCTGGTACAATATTAATAAACTCACACCTGGTCCAATATTAATAATCTCACACCTGGTCCGAAATGAATAAACTCACACCTGGTCCAATATCAATAATCTCACACCTGGTCCAAAACTAATAAACTCACACATGGTCCAATATTAATAATCTCACACCAGGTCCAATACTAATAATCTCGCACCTGGTACAATATTAATAAACTCACACCTGGTCCAATATTAATAATCTCACACCTGGTCCGAAATGAATAAACTCACACCTGGTCCAATATCAATAATCTCACACCTGGTCCAAAACTAATAAACTCACACCTGGTCCAATATTAATAATGTCACACCAGGTCCAATATCAATAATCTCACCCCTGGTCCGAAACTAATAAACACAATCCAGGTCCATTATTAATAATCTCACACCTGGTCCAATATCGATAATCTCACACCTGGTCCAAAACTAATAAACTCACACCTGGTCCAATATTAATAATCTCACACCTGGTCCAATATCGATAATCTCACACCTGGTCCAAAACTAATAAACTCACACCTGGTCCAATATTAATAATCTCACACCTGGTCCAATATTAATAATCTCACACCTGGTCCAATATCGATAATCTCACACCTGGTCCAAAACTAATAAACTCACACCTGGTCCAATATCAATAATCTCACACCTGGTCCAAAACTAATAAACTCACACCTGGTCCAATATTAATAATCTCACACCAGGTCCAATACTAATAATCTCGCACCTGGTACAATATTAATAAACTCACACCTGGTCCAATATCAATAATCTCACACCTGGTCCAAAACTAATAAACTCACACCTGGTCCAATATCAATAATCTCACACCTGGTCCGAAACTAATAAACTCAATCCAGGTCCATTATTAATAATCTCACACCTGGTCCAATATCGATAATCTCACACCTGGTCCAAAACTAATAAACTCACACCTGGTCCAATATTAATAATCTCACACCTGGTCCAATATCGATAATCTCACACCTGGTCCAAAACTAATAAACTCACACCTGGTCCAATATTAATAATCTCACACCTGGTCCAATATTAATAATCTCACACCTGGTCCAATATCGATAATCTCACACCTGGTCCAAAACTAATAAACTCACACCTGGTCCAATATCAATAATCTCACACCTGGTCCAAAACTAATAAACTCACACCTGGTCCAATATTAATAATCTCACACCAGGTCCAATACTAATAATCTCGCACCTGGTACAATATTAATAAACTCACACCTGGTCCAATATTAATAATCTCACACCTGGTCCAATATCGATAATCTCACACCTGGTCCAAAACTAATAAACTCACACCTGGTCCAATATCAATAATCTCACACCTGGTCCAAAACTAATAAACTCACACCTGGTCCAATATTAATAATCTCACACCAGGTCCAATACTAATAATCTCGCACCTGGTACAATATTAATAAACTCACACCTGGTCCAATATCAATAATCTCACACCAGGTCCAATACTAATAAACTCACACCTGGTACAATATTAATAAACTCACACCTGGTCCAATATCAATAATCTCACACCTGGTCCAAAACTAATAAACTCACACCTGGTCCAATATCAATAATCTCACACCAGGTCCAATACTAATAATCTCGCACCTGGTACAATATTAATAAACTCACACCTGGTCCAATATCAATAATCTCACACCTGGTCCAAAACTAGTAAACTCACACCTGGTCCAATATCAATAATCTCACACCTGGTCCAAAACTAATAAACTCACACCTGGTCCAATATCAATAATCTCACACCTGGTCCAAAACTAATAATCTCACACCAGGTCCAATACTAATAATCTCGCACCTGGTACAATATTAATAAACACACACCTGGTCCAATATCAATAATCTCACACCAGGTCCAATACTAATAAACTCACACCTGGTACAATATTAATAAACTCACACCTGGTCCAATATCAATAATCTCACACCTGGTCCAAAACTAATAATCTCGCACCTGGTACAATATTAATAAACTCACACCTGGTCCAATATCAATAATCTCACACCTGGTCCAAAACTAATAAACTCACACCTGGTCCAATATCAATAATCTCACACCTGGTCCAAAACTAATAAACTCACACCTGGTCCAATATTAATAATCTCACACCTGGTCCAATACTAATAATCTCGCACCTGGTACAATATTAATAAACTCACACCTGGTCCAATATCAATAATCTCACACCTGGTCCAAAGCTAATAAACTCACACCTGGTCCAATATTAATAATCTCACACCAGGTCCAAAACTAATAATCTCGCACTTGGTACAATATTAATAAACTCACACCTGGTCCAATATCAATAATCTCACACCTGGTCCAAAACTAATAATCTCGCACCTGGTACAATATTAATAATCTCACACCAGGTCCAAAACTAATAATCTCGCACCTGGTACAATATTAATAAACTCACACCTGGTCCAATATCAATAATCTCACACCTGGTCCAAAACTAATAATCTCGCACTTGGTACAATATTAATAAACTCACACCTGGTCCAATATCAATAATCTCACACCTGGTCCAAAACTAATAAACTCACACCTGGTCCAATATTAATAATCTCACATCTGGTCCAATACTAATAATCTCGCACCTGGTCCCATCATAAACCCACACCTGGTCCAATACTAATAAACTCACACCAGGTCCAATATTAATAATCTCACACCTGGTCCAATATCAATAATCTCACACCTGGTCCAAAACTAATAAACTCACACCTGGTCCAATATCAATAATCTCACACCTGGTCCAAAACTAATAAACTCACACCTGGTCCAATATTAATAATCTCACACCTGGTCCAATACTAATAATCTCGCACCTGGTACAATATTAATAAACTCACACCTGGTCCAATATCAATAATCTCACACCAGGTCCAATATTAATAATCTCACACCTGGTCCAATATCAATAATCTCACACCTGGTCCAAAACTAATAAACTCACACCTGGTCCAATATTAATAATCTCACACCAGGTCCAATACTAATAATCTCGCACCTGGTACAATATTAATAAATGCACACCAGGTCCAATATCAATAATCTCACACCTGGTCCAAAACTAATAAACTCACACCTGGTCCAATATTAATAATCTCACACCAGGTCCAATACTAATAATCTCGCACCTGGTACAATATTAATAAACTCACACCTGGTCCAATATCAATAATCTCACACCTGGTCCGAAACGAATAAACTCACACCAGGTCCAATATCAATAATCTCACACCTGGTCCGAAACGAATAAACTCACACCTGGTCCAATATCAATAATCTCACACCTGGTCCAAAACTAATAAACTCACACCTGGTCCAATATTAATAATCTCACACCAGGTCCAATACTAATAATCTCGCACCTGGTACAATATTAATAAACTCACACCTGGTCCAATATTAATAATCTCACACCTGGTCCGAAATGAATAAACTCACACCTGGTCCAATATCAATAATCTCACACCTGGTCCAAAACTAATAAACTCACACATGGTCCAATATTAATAATCTCACACCAGGTCCAATACTAATAATCTCGCACCTGGTACAATATTAATAAACTCACACCTGGTCCAATATTAATAATCTCACACCTGGTCCGAAATGAATAAACTCACACCTGGTCCAATATCAATAATCTCACACCTGGTCCAAAACTAATAAACTCACACCTGGTCCAATATTAATAATGTCACACCAGGTCCAATATCAATAATCTCACCCCTGGTCCGAAACTAATAAACACAATCCAGGTCCATTATTAATAATCTCACACCTGGTCCAATATCGATAATCTCACACCTGGTCCAAAACTAATAAACTCACACCTGGTCCAATATTAATAATCTCACACCTGGTCCAATATCGATAATCTCACACCTGGTCCAAAACTAATAAACTCACACCTGGTCCAATATTAATAATCTCACACCTGGTCCAATATTAATAATCTCACACCTGGTCCAATATCGATAATCTCACACCTGGTCCAAAACTAATAAACTCACACCTGGTCCAATATCAATAATCTCACACCTGGTCCAAAACTAATAAACTCACACCTGGTCCAATATTAATAATCTCACACCAGGTCCAATATTAATAATCTCACACCAGGTCCAATACTAATAATCTCGCACCTGGTACAATATTAATAAACTCACACCTGGTCCAATATCAATAATCTCACACCTGGTCCAAAACTAATAAACTCACACCTGGTCCAATATCAATAATCTCACACCTGGTCCGAAACTAATAAACTCAATCCAGGTCCATTATTAATAATCTCACACCTGGTCCAATATCGATAATCTCACACCTGGTCCAAAACTAATAAACTCACACCTGGTCCAATATTAATAATCTCACACCTGGTCCAATATCGATAATCTCACACCTGGTCCAAAACTAATAAACTCACACCTGGTCCAATATTAATAATCTCACACCTGGTCCAATATTAATAATCTCACACCTGGTCCAATATCGATAATCTCACACCTGGTCCAAAACTAATAAACTCACACCTGGTCCAATATCAATAATCTCACACCTGGTCCAAAACTAATAAACTCACACCTGGTCCAATATTAATAATCTCACACCAGGTCCAATACTAATAATCTCGCACCTGGTACAATATTAATAAACTCACACCTGGTCCAATATTAATAATCTCACACCTGGTCCAATATCGATAATCTCACACCTGGTCCAAAACTAATAAACTCACACCTGGTCCAATATCAATAATCTCACACCTGGTCCAATACTAATAATCTCGCACCTGGTACAATATTAATAAACTCACACCTGGTCCAATATCAATAATCTCACACCTGGTCCAAAACTAATAAACTCACACCTGGTCCAATATCAATAATCTCACACCTGGTCCAAAACTAATAATCTCACACCAGGTCCAATACTAATAATCTCGCACCTGGTACAATATTAATAAACACACACCTGGTCCAATATCAATAATCTCACACCAGGTCCAATACTAATAAACTCACACCTGGTACAATATTAATAAACTCACACCTGGTCCAATATCAATAATCTCACACCTGGTCCAAAACTAATAATCTCGCACCTGGTACAATATTAATAAACTCACACCTGGTCCAATATCAATAATCTCACACCTGGTCCAAAACTAATAAACTCACACCTGGTCCAATATCAATAATCTCACACCTGGTCCAAAACTAATAAACTCACACCTGGTCCAATATTAATAATCTCACACCTGGTCCAATACTAATAATCTCGCACCTGGTACAATATTAATAAACTCACACCTGGTCCAATATCAATAATCTCACACCTGGTCCAAAGCTAATAAACTCACACCTGGTCCAATATTAATAATCTCACACCAGGTCCAAAACTAATAATCTCGCACTTGGTACAATATTAATAAACTCACACCTGGTCCAATATCAATAATCTCACACCTGGTCCAAAACTAATAATCTCGCACCTGGTACAATATTAATAATCTCACACCAGGTCCAAAACTAATAATCTCGCACCTGGTACAATATTAATAAACTCACACCTGGTCCAATATCAATAATCTCACACCTGGTCCAAAACTAATAATCTCGCACTTGGTACAATATTAATAAACTCACACCTGGTCCAATATCAATAATCTCACACCTGGTCCAAAACTAATAAACTCACACCTGGTCCAATATTAATAATCTCACATCTGGTCCAATACTAATAATCTCGCACCTGGTCCCATCATAAACCCACACCTGGTCCAATACTAATAAACTCACACCAGGTCCAATATTAATAATCTCACACCTGGTCCAATATCAATAATCTCACACCTGGTCCAAAACTAATAAACTCACACCTGGTCCAATATCAATAATCTCACACCTGGTCCAAAACTAATAAACTCACACCTGGTCCAATATTAATAATCTCACACCTGGTCCAATACTAATAATCTCGCACCTGGTACAATATTAATAAACTCACACCTGGTCCAATATCAATAATCTCACACCTGGTCCAAAACTAATAAACTCACACCTGGTCCAATATTAATAATCTCACACCAGGTCCAAAACTAATAATCTCGCACTTGGTACAATATTAATAAACTCACACCTGGTCCAATATCAATAATCTCACACCTGGTCCAAAACTAATAATCTCTCACCTGGTACAATATTAATAATCTCACACCAGGTCCAAAACTAATAATCTCGCACCTGGTACAATATTAATAAACTCACACCTGGTCCAATATCAATAATCTCACACCTGGTCCAAAACTAATAATCTCGCACTTGGTACAATATTAATAAACTCACACCTGGTCCAATATCAATAATCTCACACCTGGTCCAAAACTAATAAACTCACACCTGGTCCAATATTAATAATCTCACATCTGGTCCAATACTAATAATCTCGCACCTGGTCCCATCATAAACCCACACCTGGTCCAATACTAATAAACTCACACCAGGTCCAATATTAATAATCTCACACCTGGTCCAATATCAATAATCTCACACCTGGTCCAAAACTAATAAACTCACACCTGGTCCAATATTAATAATCTCACACCTGGTCCAATATCAATAATCTCACACCTGGTCCAAAACTAATAAACTCACACCAGGTCCAATATTAATAATCTCACACCAGGACCAATATCAATAATCTCACACCAGGTACAATATTAATAATCTCACACCAGGTCCACTATCAATAATCTCACACCTGGTACAATATTAATAATCTCACACCAGGTCCAATATTAATAATCTCACACCTGGTCCAATATCAATAATCTCACACCTGGTCCAAAACTAATAAACTCACACCTGGTCCAATATTAATAATCTCACACCTGGTCCAATATCAATAATCTCACACCTGGTCCAAAACTAATAAACTCACACCAGGTCCAATATTAATAATCTCACACCAGGTCCAATATCAATAATCTCACACCTGGTACAATATTAATAATCTCACACCAGGTCCAATATTAATAATCTCACACCTGGTCCAATAACAATAATCTCACACCTGGTCCAAAACTAATAAACTCACACCTGATCCAATATTAATAATCTCACACCAGGTCCAATATCAATAACCTCACACCTGGTACAATATTAATAATCTCACACCAGGTCCAATATTAATAATCTCACACCTGGTCCAATATCAATAATCTCACACCTGGTCCAAAACTAATAAACTCACACCTGGTCCAATATTAATAATCTCACACCAGGTCCAATACTAATATTCTCGCACCTGGTACAATATTAATAAATTCACACCTGGTCCAATATCAATAATCTCACACCTGGTCCAAAACTAATAAACTCACACCTGGTCCAATATTAATAATCTCACACCTGGTACAATATCAATAATCTCACACCAGGTCCAAAACTAATAAACTCACACCTGGTCCAATATTAATAATCTCACACCTGGTCCAATAACAATAATCTCACACCTGGTCCAAAACTAATAAACTCACACCTGATCCAATATTAATAATCTCACACCAGGTCCAATATCAATAATATCACACCTGGTACAATATTAATAATCTCACACCAGGTCCAATATTAATAATCTCACACCTGGTCCAATATCAATAATCTCACACCTGGTCCAAAACTAATAAACTCACACCTGGTCCAATATTAATAATCTCACACCAGGTCCAATACTAATAATCTCGCACCTGGTACAATATTAATAAATTCACACCTGGCCCAATATCAATAATCTCACACCTGGTACAATATTAATAATCTCACACCAGGTCCAATATTAATAATCTCACACCTGGTCCAATAACAATAATCTCACACCTGGTCCAAAACTAATAAACTCACACCTGATCCAATATTAATAATCTCACACCAGGTCCAATATCAATAATCTCACACCTGGTACAATATTAATAATCTCACACCAGGTCCAATATTAATAATCTCACACCTGGTCCAATATCAATAATCTCACACCTGGTCCAAAACTAATAAACTCACACCTGGTCCAATATTAATAATCTCACACCTGGTCCAATATCAATAATCTCACACCAGGTCCAATACTAATAATCTCGCACCTGGTACAATATTAATAAACTCACACCTGGTCCCATCATAAACCCACACCTGGTCCAATATTAATAATCTCACACCTGGTCCAATATCAATAATCTCACACCTGGTCCAAAATTAATAAACTCACACCAGGTCTAATATTAATAATCTCACACCTGGTCCAATATCAATAATCTCACACCTGGTCCAAAACTAATAAACTCACACCTGGTCCAATATTAATAATCTCACACCAGGTCCAATACTAATAATCTCGTAACTGGTACAATATTAATAAACGCACACCTGGTCCAATATCAATAATCTCACACCTGGTCCAAAACTAATAAACTCACACCTGGTCCAATATTAATAATCTCACACCAGGTCCAATACTAATAATCTCGCACCTGGTACAATATTAATAAACTCACACCTGGTCCAATATCAATAATCTCACACCTGGTCCAAAACTAATAAACTCACACCAGGTCCAATATTAATAATCTCACACCAGGTCCAATATCAATAATCTCACACCTGGTACAATATTAATAATCTCACACCAGGTCCAATATTAATAATCTCACACCTGGTCCAATAACAATAATCTCACACCTGGTCCAAAACTAATAAACTCACACCTGATCCAATATTAATAATCTCACACCAGGTCCAATATCAATAATCTCACACCTGGTACAATATTAATAATCTCACACCAGGTCCAATAGTAATAATCTCACACCTGGTCCAATATCAATAATCTCACACCTGGTCCAAAACTAATACACTCACACCTGGTCCAATATTAATAATCTCACACCAGGTCCAATACTAATAATCTCGCACCTGGTACAATATTAATAAATTCACACCTGGTCCAATATCAATAATCTCACACCTGGTCCAAAACTAATAAACTCACACCTGGTCCAATATTAATAATCTCACACCTGGTACAATATCAATAATCTCACACCAGGTCCAAAACTAATAAACTCACACCTGGTACAATATTAATAATCTCACACCTGGTCCAATATCAATAATCTCACACCAGGTCCAAAACTAATAAACTCACACCTGGTCCAATATTAATAATCTCACACCTGGTCCAATAACAATAATCTCACACCTGGTCCAAAACTAATAAACTCACACCTGATCCAATATTAATAATCTCACACCAGGTCCAATATCAATAATGTCACACCTGGTACAATATTAATAATCTCACACCAGGTCCAATATTAATAATCTCACACCTGGTCCAATATCAATAATCTCACACCTGGTCCAAAACTAATAAACTCACACCTGGTCCAATATTAATAATCTCACACCAGGTCCAATACTAATAATCTCGCACCTGGTACAATATTAATAAATTCACACCTGGTCCAATATCAATAATCTCACACCTGGTACAATATTAATAATCTCACACCTGGTCCAATATTAATAATCTCACACCTGGTCCAATAACAATAATCTCACACCTGGTGCAAAACTAATAAACTCACACCTGATCCAATATTAATAATCTCACACCAGGTCCAATATCAATAATCTCACACCTGGTACAATATTAATAATCTCACACCAGGTCCAATATTAATAATCTCACACCTGGTCCAATATCAATAATCTCACACCTGGTCCAAAACTAATAAACTCACACCTGGTCCAATATTAATAATCTCACACCTGGTCCAATATCAATAATCTCACACCAGGTCCAATACTAATAATCTCGCACCTGGTACAATATTAATAAACTCACACCTGGTCCCATCATAAACCCACACCTGGTCCAATATTAATAATCTCACACCTGGTCCAATATCAATAATCTCACACCTGGTCCAAAATTAATAAACTCACACCAGGTCTAATATTAATAATCTCACACCTGGTCCAATATCAATAATCTCACACCTGGTCCAAAACTAATAAACTCACACCTGGTCCAATGTTAATAATCTCACACCAGGTCCAATACTAAGAATCTCGTACCTGGTACAATATTAATAAACGCACACCTGGTCCAATATCAATAATCTCACACCTGGTCCAAAACTAATAAACTCACACCTGGTCCAATATTAATAATCTCACACCAGGTCCAATACTAATAATCTCGCACCTGGTACAATATTAATAAACTCACACCTGGTCCAATATTAATAATCTCACACCTGGTCCAAAACTAATAAACTCACACCTGGTCCAATATTAATAATCTCACACCAGGTCCAATACTAATAATCTCGCACCTGGTACAATATTAATAATCTCACACCAGGTCCAATACTAATAATCTCGTAGCTGGTACAATATTAATAAACGCACACCTGGTCCAATATCAATAATCTCACACCTGGTCCAAAACTAATAAACTCACACCTGGTCCAATATTAATAATCTCACACCAGGTCCAATACTAATAATCTCGCACCTGGTACAATATTAATAAACTCACACCTGGTCCAATATTAATAATCTCACACCTGGTCCAAAACTAATAAACTCACACCTGGTCCAATATCAATAATCTCACACCTGGTCCAAAACTAATAAACTCACACCTGGTCCAATATTAATAATCTCACACCAGGTCCAATACTAATAATCTCGCACCTGGTACAATATTAATAAACTCACACCTGGTCCAATATTAATAATCTCACACCTGGTCCAAAACTAATAAACTCACACCTGGTCCAATATCAATAATCTCACACCTGGTCCAAAACTAATAAACTCACACCTGGTCCAATATTAATAATCTCACACCAGGTCCAATACTAATAATCTCGCACCTGGTACAATATTAATAAACTCACACCTGGTCCAATATTAATAATCTCACACCTGGTCCAAAACTAATAAACTCACACCTGGTCCAATATCAATAATCTCACACCTGGTCCAAAACTAATAAACTCACACCTGGTCCAATATTAATAATCTCACACCAGGTCCAATACGAATAAACTCACACCTGGTCCAATATTAATAAAGCCGCAGCTGGTCCAGTATTAATAATTTCACACCAGGTACAAAATTAATAAACTCACACCTGTTCCAATCATCAACTCACACCTGGTCCAATATTAATTAACTCACACCAGGTCCAAAATTAATAAACTCACACCTGGTGCAATATGACTAAACTCACACCTGGTCCAATGACAAACTCACATCCGGTCCAATATACATAAACTCACAACTGATCCAATAATAAACTCACCCCAGGTCCAACATTAATAAACTCACACCAGGTCAAAGACTAATTATCTCACACCTGATCCAATATTAATAAACGTACACCAATTCCAATACTAATAAATTCACACCTGGTCCAATATTAATAAACTCACAGCTGTTCTAATCGCAAACTCACACCTGGTCCAATATTAATAATCTCACACCAGATCCAATATTAATAAACGTACACCAATTCCAATATTAATAAATTCACACCTGGTCCAATACTAATAAACTGACACCTTTTCCAATATTAATAAACTCACACCAGGTCCATTCATAAATTCACACCTGGTCCAAAACTAATAAACTCACACCAGGTCCAATATTAATAATCTCACACCAGGTACAAAATTAATAAACTCACACCTGGTCCAATCATAAACTCACACCTGGTCCAATATTAATAAACTCACACCTGGTTCAAAATTAATAATTTCACACCGAAGAAGGGTCACTGACCCGAAACGTTAACTCTGCTTCTCTTTCCACAGATGCTGCCAGACCTGCTGAGTGAATCCAGCATTTCTTGTTTTTGTATCAATAATTTCACACCTGGTCCAAAACTAATAAACTCACACCAGGTCCAATATTAATAATCTCACACCTGGTCCAATATCAATAATCTCACACCTGGTCCAAAACTAATAATCTCACACCTGGTCCAAAACTAATAAACTCACACCAGGTCCAATATTAATAATCTCACATTTGGTCCAAAACTAATAAACTCACACCAGGTCCAATATTAATAATCTCACACCTGGTCCAATATCAATAATCTCACACCTGGTCCAAAACTAATAAACTCACACCTCGTCCAATATTAATAATCTCACACCAGGTCCAATACCAATAATCTCGCACCTGGTCCAAAACTAATAAACTCACACCTGGTCCAATATTAATAATCTCACACCAGGTCCAATACTAATAATCTCACACCTGGTCCAAAACTAATAAACTCACACCAGGTCCAATATTAATAATCTCACACCTGGTCCAAAACTAATAAACTCACACCAGGTCCAATATTAATAATCTCACACCTGGTCCAATATCAATAATCTCACACCTGGTCCAAAACTAATAAACTCACACCAAGTCCAATATTAATAATTTCACACCTGGTCCAATATCAATAATCTCACACCTGGTCCAAAACTAATAAACTCACACCTGGTCCAATATTAATAATCTCACACCAGGTCCAATACTAATAATCTCGCACCTGGTCCAATATTAATAATCTCACACCTGGTCCAATATCAATAATCTCACAGCTGGTCCAAAACTAATAAACTCACACCAGGTCCAATATTAATAATCTCACATTTGGTCCAAAACTAATAAACTCACACCAGGTCCAATATTAATAATCTCACACCTGGTCCAATATCAATAATCTCACACCTGGTCCAAAACTAATAAACTCACACCAGGTCCAATATTAATAATCTCACACCTGGTCCAATATCAATAATCTCACACCTGATCCAAAACTAATAAACTCACACCTGGTCCAATATCAATAATCTCACACCAGGTCCAATACTAATAATCTCGCACCTGGTACAATATTAATAAACTCACACCTGGTCCAATATCAATAATCTCACACCTGGTCCAAAACTAATAAACTCACACCTGGTCCAATATCAATAATCTCACACCTGGTCCAAAACTAATAAACTCACACCTGGTCCAATATTAATAATCTCACATCTGGTCCAATACTAATAATCTCGCACCTGGTCCCATCATAAAGCCACACCTGGTCCAATACTAATAAACTCACACCAGGTCCAATATCAATAATCTCACACCTGGTCCAAAACTAATAAACGCACACCTGGTCCAATATTAATAATCTCACACCAGGTCCAATATTAATAATCTCACACCTGGTACAATATTAATAATCTCACACCAGGTCCAATATTAATAATCTCACACCTGGTCCAATATCAATAATCTCACACCTGGTCCAAAACTAATAAACTCACACCTGGTCCAATATTAATAATCTCACACCTGGTCCAATATCAATAATCTCACACCTGGTCCAAAACTAATAAACTCACACCAGGTCCAATATTAATAATCTCACACCAGGTCCAATATCAATAATCTCACACCTGGTCCAAAACTAATAAACTCACACCAGGTCCAATATTAATAATCTCACACCAGGTCCAATAACAATAATCTCACACCTGGCCCAAAACTAATAAACTCACACCTGATCCAATATTAATAATCTCACTCCAGGTCCAATATCAATAATCTCACACCTGGTACAATATTAATAATCTCACACCAGGTCCAATATTAATAATCTCACACCTGGTCCAATATCAATAATCTCACACCTGGTCCAAAACTAATAAACTCACACCTGGTCCAATATTAATAATCTCACACCAGGTCCAATACTAATAATCTCGCACCTGGTACAATATTAATAAATGCACACCTGGTCCAATATCAATAATCTCACACCTGGTCCAAAACTAATAAACTCACACCTGGTCCAATATTAATAATCTCACACCAGGTCCAATACTAATAATCTCGCACCTGGTACAATATTAATAAATTCACACCTGGTCCAATATCAATAATCTCACACCTGGTCCAAAACTAGTAAACTCACACCTGGTCCAATATTAATAATCTCACACCTGGTCCAATATCAATAATCTCACACCAGGTCCAATATTAATAATCTCACACCTGGTCCAATATCAATAATCTCACACCTGGTCCAAAACTAATAAACTCACACCTGGTCCAATATTAATAATCTCACACCAGGTCCAATACTAATAATCTCGCACCTGGTACAATATTAATAAATTCACACCTGGTCCAATATCAGTAATCTCACACCTGGTCCAAAACTAATAAACTCACACCTGGTCCAATATTAATAATCTCACACCAGGTCCAATACTAAGAATCTCGCACCTGGTACAATATTAATAAACTCACACCTGGTCCAATATCAATAATCTCACACCTGGTCCGAAACGAATAAACTCACACCTGGTCCAATATCAATAATCTCACACCTGGTCCAAAACTAATAAACTCACACCTGGTCCAATATTAATAATCTCACACCAGGTCCAATACTAATAATCTCGCACCTGGTACAATATTAATAAACTCACACCTGGTCCAATATTAATAATCTCACACCTGGTCCGAAACGAATAAACTCACACCTGGTCCAATATCAATAATCTCACACCTGGTCCAAAACTAATAAACTCACACCTGGTCCAATATTAATAATCTCACACCAGGTCCAATACTAATAATCTCGCACCTGGTACAATATTAATAAACTCACACCTGGTCCAATATTAATAATCTCACACCTGGTCCGAAACGAATAAACTCACACCTGGTCCAATATCAATAATCTCACACCTGGTCCAAAACTAATAAACTCACACATGGTCCAATATTAATAATCTCACACCTGGTCCAAAACTAATAAACTCACACCTGGTCCAATATTAATAATCTCACACCAGGTCCAATACTAATAATCTCGCACCTGGTACAATATTAATAAACTCACACCTGGTCCAATATTAATAATCTCACACCTGGTCCGAAACGAATAAACTCACACCTGGTCCAATATCGATAATCTCACACCTGGTCCAAAACTAATAAACTCACACCTGGTCCAATATCAATAATCTCACACCTGGTCCGAAACTAATAAACTCAATCCAGGTCCATTATTAATAATCTCACACCTGCTCCAATATCGATAATCTCACACCTGGTCCAAAACTAATAAACTCACACCTGGTCCAATATTAATAATCTCACACCTGGTCCAATATCGATAATCTCACACCTGGTCCAAAACTAATAAACTCACACCTGGTCCAATATTAATAATCTCACACCTGGTCCAATATTAATAATCTCACACCTGGTCCAATATCGATAATCTCACACCTGGTCCAAAACTAATAAACTCACACCTGGTCCAATATCAATAATCTCACACCTGGTCCAAAACTAATATACTCACACCTGGTCCAATATTAATAATCTCACACCAGGTCCAATACTAATAATCTCGCACCTGGTACAATATTAATAAACTCACACCTGGTCCAATATCAATAATCTCACACCTGGTCCAAAACTAATAAACTCACACCTGGTCCAATATTAATAATCTCACACCTGGTCCAATATCAATAATCTCACACCTGGTCCAAAACTAATAAACTCACACCTGGTCCAATATCAATAATCTCACACCTGGTCCAAAACTAATAAACTCACACCTGGTCCAATATTAATAATCTCACACCAGGTCCAATAATAATAATCTCGCACCTGGTACAATATTAATAAACTCACACCTGGTCCAATATCAATAATCTCACACCAGGTCCAATACTAATAAACTCACACCTGGTACAATATTAATAAACTCACACCTGGTCCAATATCAATAATCTCACACCTGGTCCAAAACTAATAAACTCACACCTGGTCCAATATCAATAATCTCACACCAGGTCCAATACTAATAATCTCGCACCTGGTACAATATTAATAAACTCACACCTGGTCCAATATCAATAATCTCACACCTGGTCCAAAACTAATAAACTCACACCTGGTCCAATATCAATAATCTCACACCTGGTCCAAAACTAATAATCTCACACCAGGTCCAATACTAATAATCTCGCACCTGGTACAATATTAATAAACTCACACCTGGTCCAATATCAATAATCTCACACCAGGTCCTATACTAATAAACTCACACCTGGTACAATATTAATAAACTCACACCTGGTCCAATATCAATAATCTCACACCTGGTCCAAAACTAATAATCTCGCACCTGGTACAATATTAATAAACTCACACCTGGTCCAATATCAATAATCTCACACCTGGTCCAAAACTAATAAACTCACACCTGGTCCAATATCAATAATCTCACACCTGGTCCAAAACTAATAAACTCACACCTGGTCCAATATTAATAATCTCACACCTGGTCCAATACTAATAATCTCGCACCTGGTACAATATTAATAAACTCACACCTGGTCCAATATCAATAATCTCACACCTGGTCCAAAACTAATAAACTCACACCTGGTCCAATATTAATAATCTCACACCAGGTCCAAAACTAATAATCTCGCACTTGGTACAATATTAATAAACTCACACCTGGTCCAATATCAATAATCTCACACCTGGTCCAAAACTAATAAACTCACACCTGGTCCAATATTAATAATCTCACACCAGGTCCTAAACTAATAATCTCGTACCTGGTACAATATTAATAAACTCACACCTGGTCCAATATCAATAATCTCACACCTGGTCCAAAACTAATAAACTCACACCTGGTCCAATATCAATAATCTCACACCTGGTCCAAAACTAATAAACTCACACCTGGTCCAATATTAATAATCTCACACCTGGTCCAATACTAATAATCTCGCACCTGGTACAATATTAATAAACTCACACCTGGTCCAATATCAATAATCTCACACCTGGTCCAAAACTAATAAACTCACACCTGGTCCAATATTAATAATCTCACACCAGGTCCAAAACTAATAATCTCGCACTTGGTACAATATTAATAAACTCACACCTGGTCCAATATCAATAATCTCACACCTGGTCCAAAACTAATAAACTCACACCTGGTCCAATATTAATAATCTCACACCAGGTCCTAAACTAATAATCTCGTACCTGGTACAATATTAATAAACGCACACCTGGTCCAATACTAATAATCTCGCACCTGGTACAATATTAATAAACTCACACCTGGTCCAATATCAATAATCTCACACCTGGTCCAAAACTAATAAACTCACACCTGGTCCAATATTAATAATCTCACACCAGGTCCAAAACTAATAATCTCGCACCTGGTACAATATTAATAAACTCACACCTGGTCCAATCATAAACCCACACCTGGTCCAATACTAATAAACTCACACCTGGTCCAATATTAATAATTTCACACCAGGTACAAAATTAATAAACTCACACCTGGTGCAATATGACTAAACTCACACCTGGTCCAATAATAAACTCACCCCAGGTCCAACATTAATAAACTCACACCTGGTCAAATACTAATTATCTCACACCTGATCCAATATTAATAAACGTACACCAATTCCAATACTAATAAATTCACACCTGCTCCAATATTAATAAACTCACACCTGTTCCAATCGCAAACTCACACCTGGTCCAATATTAATAATCTCACACCAGATCCAACATTAAAAATATCACACCAGGTCAAATACTAATTATCTCACACCAGATCCAATATTAATAAACGTACACCAATTCCAATATTAATAAATTCACACCTGGTCCAATACTAATAAACTGACACCTTTTCCAATATTAATAAACTCACACCAGGTCCATTCATAAATTCACACCTGGTCCAAAACTAATAAACTCACACCAGGTCCAATATTAATAATCTCACACCAGGTACAAAATTAATAAACTCACACCTGGTCCAATCATAAACTCACACCTGGTCCAATATTAATAAACTCACACCTGGTTCAAAATTAATAAATTCAAACCGGGTCCAATATTAACAAACACACACCAGGTCCAATACTATTAATCTCACACCTGGTCCAATATTAAGAAACTCACACCTGGTCCAATACTAATAAACTCACACCTGGTCCAATACTAATAAACTCACACCAGGTCCAATACTAATAAACTCACACCTGGTCCAATACTAATAAACTCACACCTGGTCCAATACTAATAAACTCACACCTGGTCCAATACTATTAATCTCACACCTGGTCCAATATCAATAAACTCACACCTTGTCCAATACTAATTAACTCACACCTGGGCCAATATTAATAAACTCACACCAGGTCCAATACTATTAATCTCACACCTGGTCCAATATTAAGAAACTCACACCTGGTCCAATACTAATAAACTCACACCTGGTCCAATATTAATAAATTCACACCTGATCCAATACTAATAAACTCAAGCCTGGTCCAATATTAATAAACACACACCTGGTCCAATAGTAAACTCATACCTGATCAAATATAAACAAACTCAAACCTGATCCAACCGAAATAAACTCACACCTGGTCCAATAATAAACTCACACCTGATCCAACATAAATAAACTCTTCTGACGCCCTACGTCATTTTGACAATTTCCAGTTTCCTGGTCCCAACCGCCTCCTCTTCACTATGGACGTCCAATCGCTCTACACCTCCATCCCCCACCAGGATGGTTTGAGGGCTCTCCGCTTCTTCCTGGAACAGAGGCCCAACCAGTCCCCATCCACCACCACCCTCCTCCGCCTGGCTGAACTTGTTCTCACATTGAACAACTTCTCCTTCAACTCCACGCACTTCCTTCAAGTAAAAGGTGTTGCTATGGGTACCCGCATGGGTCCTAGTTATGCCTGTCTTTTTGTGGGATATGTCGAGCATTCTTTGTTCCAGTCCTACTCAGGCCCCCTCCCCCAACTCTTTTTCCGGTACATCGATGACTGTATCGGTGCCGTTTCCTGCTCCCGCCCCGAACTGGAAAACTTTATCAACTTTGCTTCCAATTTCCACCCTTCTCTCACCTTTACATGGTCCATCTCTGACACTTCCCTTCCCTTCCTCGACTTCTCTGTCTCCATCTCTGGGGATAGGTTGTCTACTAATATCCATTATAAGCCCACCGACTCCCACAGCTACCTCGACTACACTTCTTCACACCCTACCTCCTGTAAGGACTCCATTCCATTCTCCCAGTTTCTCCGTCTCCGACGCATCTGCTCTGATGATGCTACCTTCCATGATGGTGCTTCTGATATGTCTACCTTTTTCCTCAACCGAGGATTTCCCCCCACTGTGGTTGACAGGGCCCTCAACCGTGTCCGGCCCATTCCCCGCACCTCTACCCTCACCCCTTCCCCTCCCTCCCAGAACCGTGACAGCGTTCCCCTTGTCCTCACTTTTCACCCCACCAGCCTCCATATCCAAAGGATCATCCTCCGCCATTTTCGCCACCTCCAGCATGATGCCACTACCAGTCGCATCTTCCCCTCCCTTCCCCTGTCAGCATTCCGAAGGGATCGTTCCCTCCGCGACACCCTGGTCCACTCCTCCATTACCCCCACCACCTCGTCCCCGTCCCAGGGCACCTTCCCTTGCAATCGCAGGAGGTGTAATACCTGCCCATTTACCTCCTCTCTCCTCACTATCCCAGGCCCCAAACACTCCTTTCAGGTGAAGCAGCGATTTACATGTACTTCTTTCAATGTAGTATACTGTATTTGCTGCTCACAATGTGGTCTCCTCTACATTGGGGAGACCAAGCGCAGACTGGGTGACCGCTTTGCGGAACATCTCCACTCAGTCCGCAAGCAGGACCCTGAGCTTCCGGTTGCTTGCCATTTCAACACTCCCCCTTGCTCTCATGCTCACATCTCTGTCCTGGGATTGCTGCAGTGTTCCAGTGAACATCAACGCAAGCTCGAGGAACAGCATCTCATCTACCGATTAGGCACACTACAGCCTGCCAGACTGAACATTGAGTTCAATAATTTCAGAGCATGACAGCCCCCCATTTTACTTTCATTTTAGTTTTTTTTTCTTCCTTTTTTTTACATTCTTTTTTACATTTTTTACAATCTTTTTTTTGCATTTATTTCATTTCATCTTAGTTTGTTCAGTTTGCTTACCCACTGTTTTTTTCAGGTTTTTTTTCAGGTTTGCACTTGCTGCTGTTCAATATTCAGTGTATTCACACCTAATCTGTACTAATGCTTTGTCTTTCAACACACCATTAACATATTGTTTGCCTTTGCTCCGTGACCTTTTGGTCAGCTATGTGGCCTGGTCCAATCTGCACCTTCTCCTTTGTTATCTCTTGCCCCACCCCCACCTCACTTGCTTATAATCTGTGACTTTTCTAATATTTGTCAGTTCTGAAGAAGGGTCACTGACCCGAAACGTTAACTCTGCTTCTCTTTCCACAGATGCTGCCAGACCTGCTGAGTGATTCCAGCATTTCTTGTTTTTGTTTCAGATTTCCAGCATCCGCAGTATTTTGCTTTTATTATGTAAATGAACTTACTTGCAGGCGGCAGCCATCTCACGCCAATTTTACGGCCGCCGTTCATACAGAGATCCGAGGCGAGAATCTGGTGGGGAAGGGGGGAGGAATAAAATTCTCAGGGCGGGTGGGGTGGAGGAGCTGGGTTAACAATCTTTACTGCTAATGGGGTGGTGGGAAGGGTTTCAGGGTCAAAGGGAACACATTTTGGTGTGGACAGTTTGGTGGATATACTATTCGAGACTTACTATGGGGGATGATTGCGATTAATGTATAATCTTTGCCCATGGCGGGGTGTGGTGGGAGAAGTGATTTATATTTGCAATAACATCTTATTGTTATATCCCAGAGATCAGGATCTTTAAATTTTAAAATACTACTGAAGGGCTTAAAGCCCTTTAAATATGGCGCCAGCACCTGCGCGGTGTCGCCGGACACCATTGCCAGAGACGCAGCGGCTGCCCCCTTATGTCATCGGGGGTGGCCGCTCCACCCGCTCTATTTAAATGAGCCCCTTCGCGTAATATCACGGGGGCTCAGGGACGGCACATCCGCACGGGATGCGCTCCGCTGTTAGAGCGCGCCACCACAAACTGCAGCGCACTCGGAAAATTCAGCCCTTGGTCTAATTCTAATAAACTCACACCTTGTCCAATGCGAACACAGCTCACAGCTGGTAACAAATTAACACCTGGTCTCCAATTCTTTCTCCATTTGTTTCAGTATGTTTGAGAATCCAGGTTTGAGGTGGTATGAGTGTTTGACTTGCTGGTACATTCTATACAAAGTGCAACTCGGACCTCCTGACCAGCTACCCTCCTTCCCACGTTTAACAGGTGGTTTAACACACATGAGTCATGACCTCTTGACCTCCTGCCCTCCCACCTCAGTCAGTTTCAAATATGCAGCAGGAAATGATAACTCTTTTCTGTTTCTGGATGACAAGAGAAAGAGTAACAGCTTTGCCCAGCACTCACAGCATTACTAAAAGCCCTATACTTCAACATGTGATCTGAGTTCCTGACGGAGAAGACCAACTGCTGCTCAGGACTATCTCACCTTCACAGCTGTCCAGCTGTCCCTTCCAAGAGACAACACTCAAATCCTCCCATTTTCAATGGACAGCCCCCCATTTTACTTTCATTTTTAGTTATTTTTTCTTCCCTTTTTTTTACATTCCTTTTTACATTTTTTACAATTTTTTTTGCATTTATTTCATTTCATCTTGGTTTGTTCAGTGTGCTTACCCACTGTTTTTTTCAGGTTGTTTTTCTTCAGGTTTGCACTTGCTGCTGTTCAATATTTAGTATATTCACACCTAATCTGTACTAATGCTTTGTCTTTCAACACACCATTAACATATTGTTTGCCTTTTCTCCGTGACCTTTTGGTCAGCTATGTGGCCTGGTCCAATCTGCACCTTCTCCTTTGTTATCTCTTGCCCAACCCCCACCTTACTTGTTTATAATCTGTGACTTTTCTAATATTTGTCAGTTCCGATGAAGGGTCACTGACCCGAAACGTTAACTCTGCTTCTCTTTCCACAGATGCTGCCAGACCTGCTGAGTGATTCCAGCATTTCTTGTTTTTGACTCAAATCCTAATGGCTGTTGGGCTGCAATGACAGAAGAATAAAGAGTAAGAGAAAGAGAAAAGTTTAAGATTGAATAGATGCCATTTGGTTGTCCCCGACAGAACACTTGACAGACCTAGCTCGTCACTTTGAACCATATTTATTTTTTGGCATGGAGCTACATATGTCATGTTCACAACTGAAGATCTCCCATTTGCTATCCAACGGTGATGGCTCTGGGTATTATGTTTGATCATTAGTCGGTGCCATTGTAAAGCTGTAGCCAAGGATAGTAATTAATTCTCATCATTGGTAGTTCCCTGAAGTACGGGCATCAATAATTAAGCAAGGGAAAGGTTTCATTTTTGGTGTGCCGTGCCAGTATTACCAGCCTCCAGAGCCCAGCTGGGAAGGAATTTGGCCATCAATCCTGCCTTCCTTCTGCACTTTTTGGGGTAAATGTTGACTTTGTGCAATAGTGTGAAATGGCAATAGTGAGTGGGCAGCCAGCCTGTTTACATCTTTCCTGATGTATCTCATGCTGTTTAGCTGCAAAAATTACCCCTTCACTTACTCTGTCTTCTTATTGTCAGATGTGACTAAGTTAGTTTTGTAAGTTGAGATGGGGCAATACTGTGGTTATCTTGTTGGGCTAACAATTCAAAGGTTGTGAGTTCAAATTCCACCAATAGCAAATTAGGAAGGTGAAGTCCATAAATTTGGTAATCGGTGGGCTGGAACCATAAAGAATGAGCATATTGTCAATGAAACACTGGTGGGAGCCTTTCACACCCTACCGGGTCTGGCTGCCATGTGACTCCAGTCTCACAGTGTGGAGTTACATAGATATATTGGAATATCGAAAAGACTAAAGTTGTTAGTTCGCCTTCTACCATCTTGATAGTCACATGATACACCAATAATGGAATTGTTCACTAGTCATAGCAATCAATCTGTACCAATTATTCTACAACAGATCCAGACATAATGTGAGGAAAACCCCATTGAGGGAGAGCTCTGGGAACGGTTACGCTAAGTCCCACTGCCAGCGAATCAACTGGGGATGGTTATGGGCAGTAACTGTAGTCTTGTCAGTATTGCCTTCACCTTGAGCATAAAAAGAACTTAAATTGGTAGCTAAAGTCATTGTCAACCAGGAATTATAATGCTAAATACCTCAGAGTGATTCTGACTATTTCATTTTGAGCACAAAGTAAATAATTATTTTTTTAAACTGAAAAATGTAGGTGGAACTTCAAGGGTAGGCCAACAATATTGAATGGTCAGAAGAGACCTTGAGGTGAATGAAGAAGTAGGGACTGGGCAGATTCAGGTTTGGGGAAAGGAAGACTGAGGGAACTAATGTATTCCATTGTAGGAAAGAATGATTTTGGAGAAGAAGACAATGTGATGTGTCTTTTGAATTCAACATGGAGAGGATGCAGGGGGAGGAACCAAATGGACCAAGTGTCACCCAAGTCTTTTCAAGGAATCTCATGAAGGAAAGTCACTATGAACTATATGAAGAAACACATTGAAGTTAATAGAAAGTAAATCCAAGTGAGAGGTGGTGCAAAACAGGCAGTCGATCTAATTCCGTCAGTTTCCTGTCATGCATGTTAGGCTAAAAGTAACCCCAAGTGTGGTTGAGTTGGACTCAGACCTGACCCCAGACCCAAGAAAGACGCCAATTATGCTTCTGTGTATTCCTGGGTTGAGTACAAAAATGGATTCTGGTTAATGCATGGGTCTGAGGTAAATCCCATTAGAGTTTGTACTTTCACAGATGGCTAAAGTCCCCACACTGTCCCCAATCCACTGAAACCACAAGTGCCTCTATCTCTGTCACAATGCTTCAAAACAGCACCAGTTGCAACCAATCATTAACAGGAGCCTTTCATTGACATCACTGCTGTGATCTGGGCAGTGTGGGGGTACTGGAGTCAGTCTTAACATTCATCTTGTCAGATATGAGCAGGAAGTTGAACTACTCTTTGAGGAGGACACAAACATTTTCCTGATAATGTCAGTGTTTTGTAACTTCCTCTTTTGATTTGAATCATGTGCCTTTTAATGATCACACTGGCTCTGAGGAAAGAGATTTAAAAAGGTTTCTGAGCAAAGGCCACGATTGTGAAGAAAAATTGCCAGTTCAGGCAGAGTTGTTATTTCAAAGTTTAAATTATTTAACAGAGGCCACCATGTTTCCAGAAAGAAATTTGAATTATTAAGCTATCTGCTGTGCCCTTTCTTAGTAATACTGGGTGTGAAAAGAGCCAGGTTTAAACTTCACTGAACCCTGAGCTAAACCACAGCTTCACTCCTGCCCATCCCCCCTTCAACCACACTTGCTATTTAAAAAGCCATGGGTCTGATTCTTCCCAATTTAATCATTCTGCCATAAAAACAGATGTGAGTAAATTGAGGTGTAAGGAGTAACGGACAACTTGTCCGAGTTTAGCTTTGCTCGGAGGAGTGGCCCATCCACAAAAATTAATGAAAAGAAAAAGACAAAGCCCCGTCAAAGACTTAGTGGCATTAATGAGATTTTAAAATCTCGCCAGGGAAGGGTAATTTAGCAGCGATTGCAGTCTACATCACAGCACAGGAGAAAGAGAAGGAGCTGGTCTAGATGTACAGCAGGCCGAGGAGTAGATGGCAAGTTCCAGGCAGTGGACATGTGGGAAGAAGAGCACCCTAGGGTAGGTGTTTTACCAGCAGGGAGGCTGTGACTGAGGTCGTTCAACCACTGTCTATAATTTTTGGAGAAAGAAAAACAGAAAATGCTGGAGATACGCAGCAACAACATTAACACCTTGCACTTATAGAGCACCTATAACATAATAAAACATCCCAAGGCACTTCCCAGAGGCATTATCAAACAAAATATAACACTGAGCCATATAAGGAGATTTTAGGGCAGATGAGCAAAGGTTTGGTCAAATAGGTAGGTTTTAAGGAGCATCTTTAAGGAGGAAAGAGAAGTAGAGAGGAGAAGAGGTGTAGGGAGCAAATTCCAGGCAACTGAAGGCATGGCCACCAATGGTGCAGTGATTGAAATAAGGGATGCTCAAGAGGCTGACATTAGAGGAGTGCAGATATCTTAGAGGATTGTGGGGCTGGAGGAGATTAGAGAGATAGGAAAGGGTGAGGCCATGGAGAGATTTACAAATAAGGATGAGAATTTTAAAGCCAAAGATTTGCTTGACCAGGAGCCAATTAGGTCAGCGAGCACAGGGGTGATGAGTGAACGGGACTTGGTGCGAGTTAAAACATGGGCAGCAGAGTTTTGGATGACAAGCTTACAGAGGGTAGGATGTGCGACACCTGCCAAGAGTGTGTTGGAATAGTCAATCCAGAGGAGGTCATTGTGACTTTGATAAGAGTACTGTGGCAGGGGCGAAGACCTGGAGGGATTCAAACATGGAGTATCAGGAAAGGTGTGCTCATATTTGGGAGGTAACAACACATTCAAGGACTTTGAAGAGGAAAGTCTAGAGGTAATAAAGGCATGAATTAGAGTTTCAGTAGCAGATGATCTGAGGCAGGAGCGGAGTCAAGCAATGTTACAGAGGTGGTCTTATTAATATGTGGTTGGAAGCTCAGACAGTTGCCAGGGAGATGGATGGAGGCAGTGGCCAGGGAGCTTTGGTCCTCCCAATATTTAATTGAAGAAAATTTCTACTAATCCAGTACTGGATGTCAGACAAGCAGTCTGACAATTTAGAGACAGTGGAGGAGTCAAGAGAAATGGTGGTGAGATAGAGCTGGGTGTCATCAGTGTACATGTGAAAACTAACACTCAGCTTTCGGATGATGTCGCTGAAGGGCAGCACATAGATGAGAAATAGGAGGGGGCCAAGGATCGATCCCTGGGGTACACCAGAGTTAACTGTGAGAAGCCATTGCAGTTGATTCTCTGGCTATGTTTAGATAAGAATGGAAACAAGCGAGTGCAGTCCCACCCAGAATGACAGTGGAGAGGCTTTGGAGGAGGATGGTGTGGTCAACCATATCAAAGGCTGCAGACAGGTCAAGAAGGATGAGGAGGGAAAGTTTATCTTTGTCACAGTTACATAGGATGTCATTTGTGACTTTGATAAGAGCCTTTTCGGTACTGTGACAGCGTGAAAACCTAGAGAGATTCAAACATGGAGTTCCAGAAAAGGTGGGCACAAATTTGGGAGGTGACGACACATTCAAGGGCCTTGGAGAGGAGTGGGAGGTTGGAGATGGGGCAGTAGTTTGCAAGGATGGAGGGATCAAGGGATTTTTTTGAGGACAGGAGTAATGATGGCAGTTTGAAGGAGAAGGGGAGAGAACCATTAACAAAATCAGCTAACATGGGGCCAGGAAGGGAAATTGGGTGGTCAGGAGTTTAGTGGCAACAGGGTTAAGAGAGCTGGAGGTGGGTCTCATGGACAAGAGAGAGCATGAGGGGAGATAGGAGAGAGACTGGAGAAAGATACAAATTCAGGGCGAGGGCAGGGGTGAACTTAGAGGAAGTTTGGTCGAGTGGACGCGGGGAAGGGAGGCAAATGGCAGAGGCAGCTGATTAGATAGTCTCAATCTTCATGACAAAGAAGTCCATGAGCTCCTCACACTTATTGTTGAAGGTGAGGGTGGAGAGAACAGAGGAGAGGGGTTTAAGAAGACGGTTTGCAATAAAGAAAAGAAGCCAGGGGTTATCTTTGCAATCCAGGATGAACCTAGTGATAAGATTCCACAGATGAAAGCAGGACCCAATAATGCTTTATTGGGTCCAGACAGATCTGGCAGTGCATGGCTAAGCCAGTTTTCTGCCTTAGTCTACATACCTTGGACTTAAGTGAGCAGAGATGAGGGCCATACCAGGGTCAGGCAGCATCTATGAAGGGAGAAACAGAGGGTAATGGGCTGGATTTTATGAGCCCCCCAAGATGGGTTCGGAGGCAGGGGGACCCATAGAATTGTAATGGGAAGCAGGGGGTGGAAGGCCTGTCACCTCCCAATCACCAAGCAATTTTGTTGGGGATGGATAGGTCAATAACGTCCTTCCCACCCTGAGGTCAACTGAGGCCTATACGTAGCCTATTAATGACTGCTTAAGAGCCTCTTCCTGTCGCTGCTGGGATTTATCCAGCAGTGGGGGTGGGGGCCTCCACCATGTGGGAAGATCGCCCAGTAAAACAAGGCATCCTCTCTGCGGGCTTTGGGGGGGAATCCCTTCTCTGTGGGCAATCTGTAGCCCACAGAGGGGCCCCGTGGGAAAAACACCACCTCCCTGGACTCCCCTCCCCCTAAATTTAATGCGCACCCACCCATGCCTCCTCACCGGGGCCTTCCACCCGCCTCACCTACCTCGGGTCCGTGCTCGACTGCTGGGCCTGGGTACAAGGCCTCTGCAGTACCAACAGTGGCCACCACTCCCGGTAGCACTGCCGATACTGCTGAGCTGCTGGTCCTGTGATTGGCCGGCAACTCTTGGAAGCGGAATCCCTGTCTTTAAAGGGATGGAGATCCCGGCGCCCAGTTCAGTGCCGGAACAACATAAGATCGCGCTGGGGGGCTCAGAAAGGCTGAGGCGGGGTCTCCCCTGCCTTTTCAGCCAGGCGCTGGGAGCCCCTCCAGCGCCATAAAATCCGGCACCCCGTTTCAGGCCAATGAACTCTCATGGGAACTGAGCCAGGAAAACAGGAGGAAAAAGAATTTGTGTGAACTTGAAGGCACCGTTGGAGAGAAGGATCGTTAGTAAGTTTTTGAAGATGGGACAGGAGCTGGAGGTGGCATTCCAGAGGTCAGAGATGGACTTCCAGTCCTACATATCAGATATATAGCACAGAATATTGCAGTAAAATTAGTTCATATGTCAAAAGCTGCATAAGAATACTGCATTCAGTTCAAGGGCTGCACAAAGGAGGAGCTGGGGCCTGTAATTTACATCTGATTCATCAGTAAGCAAAATCAAACTGCTACTGACTGCCCTGTCATCAAAGGTCATCACCCCAGCCCCCCAGCCTTACTCAAGATAATAAAATGGCACGTATGAAGGAGGCACTTCAAACCATTTGATCTCCACCTTTCAGCATACCAACCCAGTCCTCTGACTGTGCCCCAGTCCCAACTAACCTGTTTAGCAAGTCAAACCAGCTGCTGATCACCCTCTGTGTAAATGCCTCCTCATGTCTATCCTGAAGTTGTGCCCTTCACTTCTAATCCTGTGCCCTTTGCCTTCTAATCCCATGCCTGTCGCACCCCCCCCCCCCCCCCCAAACCTGTCCCCTACACCCACTAATCCTGTGGCTTTCACACTGATCCTGTGTGCCTCATGCCTAACCCTGTGCCCTTCAGCCCCAAACCTGTCCTCTGCGTCCCCTAATCCTGTTCTCGTCACCCACTAATCCTGTGCCTTTCACCCACTAATCCTGTGTCATCTTAGTCTGCTTCCAGAAATGATCTGAATGATTACCCGGTAGAGTGTCTCAGAATTGCACCATGGAATAATGGGACCACACTGTGAGCTCCTGGTGTCCAGCTTGCCAGCTGATTTCCAAATTGGGAGGCCAGGCCCTCAATGCAGGAAGAGAAAAAATTATACTTACATACAGATTTTATGGAAGATGAGTTAGGACCTTAGGAAAAGGAGGAGGCCATTCAGCCCTTCGATCCTGTTTCACCATTCAATCAGATGATGGTTGATCTGTATCTTAACTCCATCTACCCGCCTTGGTTCAGTAACCCTGCCTAACAAAACTCTAACAATCTCAGTTTTGAAATTTTCAACTGGCTTCCAGCCTCAACAGTTTTTTGGGGAAGAGAGTTCCAGATTTATGAAACCCTTTGGGGTGAAGAAGTGTTTCCTGACATCACCCCTGAATGGCCCAGCTATAATTTTAAGGCTATGCCCCTTCGTTCTGGACTTCCCCAGAGGAAAGAGTTTCTCTGTATCTACCCTTTCAGTTCCTTTAACATTTACCTCAATTAGATCACCCCTTAAGCTTCTATACTTGAGGGAATACAAGTTTAGACCATGCAACCTGACTTTGTAATTTAACCCTGGCTCAAGATGCCTTCTCTTCAAACTGGAAAATCAGAAAGAACAGTCAACTATTAATCAATGGGTCACATCTTGTACACAGACACCCAGGGATACATGTGACTCAAGGTCAGAGGGCTGAAAGTAGCCCCTTGGACCCTATTACAAGCACCAGTGGCTTGGGGAAAGAGGCCGATTATTGAGCCATTAAAGTTGCAGAATCGGGGTTCATGAGTCGCCTAGTCATGCTCAGTTGAAAGTTTATGAACCTGTGAAAGCTGTCTGCTTTAGGGGCATTTTACTAGCAGATTCTTGGCCCTGCCGATTCACCCTGGGTTAAAATGCCGCAATTTGGATCCTTGCCATCATGGTCATATTAGACCGTTGCCACTGAAGTTTCTTTGTATAGTTGCTTCATTGTTTGTATCTGTCACACCTGCTGCACATGTGCAGTGAAAACAGGAAACTAAAGGCTTCCGTTTCTGTTTTCAGACTGAACTTCATCCAGAAATTATTGAGCTCACTGAGGCTGAAAATCTCTGCTGAGTCTTTCACTGATGAGACCATTCTGGGCAGATTGTTTGCAGCAATGGGACCAATATTCTTTTCTTTCCTTTAATTCCTCCTTTTATGGAGGAAGCCGGGCCGGGAATTGCCTCAGAGCAGCTCCTGGAAAAAAACCCCGGCGAGGTGATGATGGTGGAGCAGGAGCAGATCCAACCAAATTCCCAACCTGACTTACACCGACACATGGTTTGCGTGGCCTCCATCAGTGTTTCAGTATCTCTGCAGCAAAAAAGGAATTAACTTGTATTTATACAGCACCTTTCATTACCGCAGGACCCCTCCCCAAAGTGCATTGCAGCCAATGAAGTAGAGCACTGTGCACAGTTCTGGTTTCCATAATACAAAAATGATATAGAGGCACTGGAGAAGGTGCAAAAAGGGATTTACTAGAATGATACTGAGTGGTTATACCTATCAGGGAAGACTGAATAAGCTGGAACTCTTCTCTAGAAAAGCGAAGGCTGAGGGGTGACCTGATAGAGCCTTGTGAAGTTATGAAAGGGTTTGATAGGGTTGACATAGAGAAGGTGTTCCCACTTGTTGGGGAGACCAGAACTATGAGCCATAAATATAAGATCTTCCCTCTTTTGGGCCTCCTTATCTCGAGAGACAATGGATACGCGCCTGGAGGTGGTCAGTGGTTTGTGAAGCAGCGCCTGGAGTGGCTATAAAGGCCAATTCTGGAGTAACAGGCTCTTCCACAGGTGCTGCAGAGAAATTTGTTTGTTGGGGCTGTTGCACAGTTGGCTCTCCCCTTGCGCCTCTGTCTTTTTTCCTGCCAACTACTAAGTCTCATCGACTCGCCACAATTTAGCCCTGTCTTTATGGCTGCCCGCCAGCTCTGGCGAATGCTGGCAACTGACTCCCACGACTTGTGATCAATGTCACACGATTTCATGTCGCGTTTGCAGACGTCTTTATAACGGAGACATGGACGGCCGGTGGGTCTGATACCAGTGGCGAGCTCGCTGTACAATGTGTCTTTGGGGATCCTGCCATCTTCCATGCGGCTCACATGGCCAAGCCATCTCAAGCGCCGCTGACTCAGTAGTGTGTATAAGCTGGGGATGTTGGCCGCTTCAAGGACTTCTGTGTTGGAGATATAGTCCTGCCACCTGATGCCAAGTATTCTCCGAAGGCAGCGAAGATGGAATGAATTGAGACGTCGCTCTTGGCTGGCATACGTTGTCCAGGCCTCGCTTCCGTAGAGCAAGGTACTGAGGACACAGGCCTGATACACTCGGACTTTTGTGTTCCGTGTCAGTGCGCCATTTTCCCACACTCTCTTGGCCAGTCTGAACATAGCAGTGGAAGCCTTACCCATGCGCTTGTTGATTTCTGCATCTAGAGACAGGTTACTGGTGATAGTTGAGCCTAGGTAGGTGAACTCTTGAACCACTTCCAGAGCGTGGTCGCCAATATTGATGGATGGAGCATTTCTGACATCCTGCCCCATGATGTTCGTTTTCTTGAGGCTGATGGTTAGGCCAAATTCATTGCAGGCAGACGCAAACCTGTCGATGAGACTCTGCAGGCATTCTTCAGTGTGAGATGTTAAAGCAGCATCGTCAGCAAAGAGGAGTTCTCTGATGAGGACTTTCCGTACTTTGGACTTCGCTCTTAGACGGGCAAGGTTGAACAACCTGCCCCCTGATCTTGTGTGGAGGAAAATTCCTTCTTCAGAGGATTTGAACGCATGTGAAAGCAGCAGGGAGAAGAAAATCCCAAAAAGTGTGGGTGCGAGAACACAGCCCTGTTTCACACCACTCAGGATAGGAAAGGGCTCTGATGAGGAGCCACCATGTTGAATTGTGCCTTTCATATTGTCATGGAATGAGGTGATGATACTTAGTAGCTTTGGTGGACATCCGATCTTTTCTAGTAGTCTGAAGAGACCACGTCTGCTGACGAGGTCAAAGGCTTTGGTGAGATCAATGAAAGCAATGTAGAGGGGCATCTGCTGTTCACGGCATTTCTCCTGTATCTGACGAAGGGAGAACAGCATGTCAATAGTCGATCTCTCTGCACAAAAGCCACACTGTGCCTCAGGGTAGACGCGCTCGGCCAGCTTCTGGAGCCTGTTCAGAGCGACTCGAGCAAAGACTTTCCCCACTATGCTGAGCAGGGAGATTCCACGGTAGTTGTTGCAGTCACCGCGGTCACCTTTGTTTTTATAGAGGGTGATGATGTTGGCATCGCGCATGTCCTGGGGTACTGCTCCCTCGTCCCAGCACAGGCATAGCAGTTCATGTAGTGCTGAGAGTATAGCAGGCTTGGCACTCTTGATTATTTCAGGGGTAATGCTGTCCTTCCCAGGGGCTTTTCCGCTGGCTAGGGAATCAATGGCATCACTGAGTTCCGATTTGGTTGGCTGTATGTCCAGCTCATCCATGACTGGTAGAGGCTGGGCTGCATTGAGGGCAGTCTCAGTGACAGCATTCTCCCTGGAGTACAGTTCTAGGTAGTGTTCAACCCAGCGGTCCATCTGTTTGCGTTGGTCAGTGATTATGTCCCCCGATTTAGATTTGAGGGGGGTGATCTTCTTGATGGTTGGCCCAAGAGCTCTCTTCATGCCATCATACATTCCTCTGATGTTTCCGGTGTCTGAGGCCAGCTGAATATGACTGCATAGGTGTTGCCAGTAGTCGTTTGCGCAACGCCTAGCTGTTCTTTGTGCAGTACTTCTGGCTGCTTTAAGTGCTGCGGATGTTAAATCGCTGGGGGCTTTCTTGTAGTTCAAAAGTGCAATGCGCTTAGTGGCTATGACAGGTTCCAGCTCTTCATTATGAGATTGAAGTTATGAAAGGGTTTGATAGGGTTGACATAGAGAAGGTGTTCCCACTTGTTGGGGAGACCAGAACTATGAGCCATAAATATAAGATAGTCACCAATAAATCCAATAGGAAATTCAGGATAAGCTTCTGTACCCAGAGAGTGATGAAAATATGGAATTCGCTACCACAAGGAATAGTTGAGGCGAATAACATAGAGGAGGATAAATAATTATATTGAGGAGGCTATCTGACACCAAGCCATATTAGAAGACATTCGGTCAGATGACCAAAAGCTTGATCAAAGAGGTAGGTTTTAAGGAGCGTCTTAAAGGAGGAAAGAATGGTAGAGAGGTGGAGAGGTTTAGGGAGGGAATTCCAGAGCTTAGGGCTTAAATAGCCAAAGGCACAGCCATCAATTGTGGAACAATTAAAATCAGAGATGCTCAAGAGGCTGGAATTAGAGGATGGTTGTAGGGATGGAGGACATTACAGAAATAGGGAGGGGCCAGGCCATGGAGGGATTTGAAAACAAGGAGGAGAATTTTAAAATTGAAGCATTGTTCAAGCAAGAGCCAGTGTAGGTCAGCGAGCACAGAGGTGATGGGCGAACGACATTTGGTGTGAGTTAGGACACGGGCAGCAGAGCTTTGGAAGCCCTCAAGTTTAGGGAGGGTAGAATGTAGGAGGCCAGCCAGGAGTGCATTGGAATGATCAAGTCTGGAGCAAACAAAGGCATGAATGAGGGTTTCAGCTGCAGAAGAGCTAAGGCAGGGGCAGAAGCAGACAATGTTATAGAGGTGAAAATAGTGATAGCGCTCTTAGTGATGGTGTGGATATGTGGTCCAATGCTCATTTTGGGTCAAATATGACACTGAGGTTGCAAACAGTCTGGTTCAACCTCAGACAGTTGCCAGGGAGAGGGATGGAGTTGGCAGTGAGGGAAGGAATTTGGAGCTGGGACCGAAGACAATGGCTTCAGTCTTCCCAATATTTAATTGGAGGAAATTTCTGTTCATCCAGTACTGGATGTCAGACAAGCAGACTGATAATTTAAAGATAGTGGAGGAGTCGAGAAAGGTGGTAATGAGGTAAAGCTGGGTGTTGTCAGTGTACATGCAAAAACTGGCATTGTGTTTTTGGATGATGTCACCGAGGGGCAACATGTAGATGAGAAATAGGAGGGGGCCAAGAATAGAACCTTGGGGGACACCAGAGGGGATTGCATAGGAATGGGAAGAGAAACCATTGATGGCGATTCTCTGGATATGATTAGATAGATAAGAATGGAAACAGGCGAATGCAGTCCCACCCATCTGGACAACAGTGGAGAAGCAATGGAGGAGGATAGTGTGATCAACTGTGTCAAAAGCTGCAGACAGGTCGATAAGGACAAGGAGGGATAGTTTGCCTTTGTCACAGTCACATAGGATGTAATTTGTGACTTTGGTAAGATGAGTAACAGAGGGAAAGAGTAACAGATACACAGGGACAGGATTACAGAGGGAAAGAGAGCAACGATATATGAGATTACAGAAATAAATAAACTTGTTTAGAACCTATATAGTGTCTTTCAGAACCTCAGGACATCCCACAGCACTTTAAACCAATGAAATGTAGTCACTGTTGTAATTTAAGAAATGTGGTAGTTGAATTACGCACATCGAGCACCCAGAAACAGCAATGTGATAATGACCAGATAATCTGGTTTTAGTGATATATTGGCCAGGAAACCAGAGAGAAATCCCCTGCTCGTCCTTGATATAGTACAATGGGATCTTTTACATTTACCTCAGAGGTAGGAGTGTGACCCAGTCAGCCACAGCTGAGTATGCTTGGGATTTATTAAGCTGAGTGAACATTTTTGAGTATGTTCAGTTAGAACGTGTTCTCAGAACCATGCAATTGAATTCTGCTAACTGGTAGGGTTACATAAACTGATCTTGTTTACAGATTTCTTCTGACTTGGGCGTTGTGTAAACTAAGTTTGCACTGTTCTGGGCAGGGCTTAGATAAGTTAAATTGCTGAATGTGTCAAAATCAAGTTTATGTTTTTGTTCAGTGGAATCTGCTAATATTTCTGTGAAGTATTACATGAGACTGCTAAGTGTTTGGTGTTTTTGCAAGTTTAATTTGTGGGTTTCTGGGCGATGGAGGGGTTAGTTAAGTTAATCTTGCTATATATTCATGTGTTGTGTGATCTGGGGTTACTATGTGTCCCTATAACTTGTTGGATGATCTCTGTGTTTGGCAGTCTCACTGTACATTCCTGGGTTGTCCATATGGCGTTTCATTTTGGAGGATACTGAACTGGTTGATTTAATTGATGGAAGGCAAAAGATTGAGTTTGTTCAGTGATGCACTCCAATTCTTTTCAGTATTTGAGGGGTTTTTAATTGTCAATCTATTGATATATTTTGAAGGTGACTGGTGAAGAGTGATCCACAACTATTAGTAGCTACCAAAACCCTGCAGGAAGTGTTTTAAAATATTAGAAATATAATCCTGACACTTGTAACCTAACGTGCCTGTCAAGAAATGGACAGGATTGAGTGGAGGAGACAGGGGAGAGGGGTCAAGAAAGCAGTCTTCAGTAGAGGAAAGAAGTCAGGGTTATCTTTGCATTCCAGGATGATCCTGGAATAATGAGCAGTTTTGGCAGATGAGAGCAGGACCTGATAGTACTTTATGTCTGGGAAGTGAAAGACCCAATTCACCAAGTGACCAACTTTCCCATTAGAAACCACAGGCCTTTGTCCCTCACTCCCTGCCCACATGGGTGAAAAGACAGTATTCTAACACACCCTATAACAATCAGTGCTTCAATAAGATGAGTTTCTAGAACTCCATCTACATCATTAGAAATTATAAATATCCTGTGAGAATGTGGGTAATGCAGTGAATTAAACACATGCCTTTCTTGTATGGCACCTAGGTCAAAATCAGGTCAAAATCAACAGGGCAAAGTTTCCTCTTTCTGTTGGCTATAAGGGTCCCATACAATGTAAGGGAGGGAGCCTGAATCCCATCCTCGAGGGTGTTGGCCTACAGTAAAAAGCTGTGCCGGCTTCACAATCTCACTCAAAGGGGCGGCAGGATGCTGGTGTGTGGGCAAAGTTACAAGTGAGCAGTAGGTCATGTTCTTCTGAGGTTTGGGTTCAAATTCCTTGTTGCGAAGCAGTAGAAAAAAAAACATACTCTGAGTCGGGCTGGTCTGCTTGATGTGGACACCGGAGTTAATGCATTAACCCTTTCAAATGAATGGGTTAGAATCAGCGCAATGATCAGAAAAGCAAACAGCACTGTTCAAACTGGGAAAGTGTTCCATTTACCAGCACTGACCCACTGCACATTCTCAGGCAAGAAATTCACAAAGAGCTTATAAAACAAGGATACTGCTCAAAGTTTAATGCATCTTGGGTTATTTGAGTTCAGTTTTTATCTTCCAAAAATACTTATTCTTAAACCTACAGCCCACATAGGTGAGCTTTTACCTCTTCTGTACATGTGAATACAGAGCTTAATAATTACACCATAAATATTATGCAAAGTTTTTGTGCAAGTTCAGGAGGTACATCCAGTTTCCATCAGTAGTGAATGCAGTGTTCAGTCAGCTCCTGCCAGATGTGCTCAGGAAGCTTGACCAACATGTTAGTAGAAAGCACCTGCTCTCGTTTCAAATATTAGTGCCTCGCAGAGAATCACTCCATTTGTGCGACTCACACCCAGCTTTCAAACAGCGGTGCGAACATTGCCAAATCCACGGCAGCTGCCCTACTTGCCACCACTGCACTTTGGGAAGCTATAGGTGCATTTACCTACTTGAGCAGCACACCTGCAATTTCTCGCCATGTGCCAGTGTATGCAGTGCCTTGCGCTGGTCCGGACTGAGAGGTTTCCAGCTAATACTCAGCTCCCGATCCACATTTAGCTTTCACATATTTAGGCAACAACTTGGAACTTAAAGAGAGTAGAACCATCACACAAATGGTGAGAATGCACAGAATTGTTGGCAATAACAACAAAAAATATTTTAAAACAGTGTTATCGACTTTGCAGTTAATTTTGGTATACTGGGAAATGCTATCAATGTGCTCCAGTTTGAAAGATGTGTTGCAAGTGACTTCAGATCTATCAGGAATAATCAGTGTCTTGGTATTGATCAGGGACGTCCACCAGTTCAGCTGGCAACAGTCAAAGGTATTGCCACTCAGGAATATAACTCGAAGACTGTGCAAAAGACTGTGCAGCACATCCTGCTGAAGAGAGGACAGCTGGTTCTTACGTAAATCCAGCAATTTTAGGGGAAGGTTTTTCAGTGCAGGATGAAGACTTGTTATGGAATTTTCAGACAAGTCCAAAGTCATGAGGTTGCTGAAAGTCACTTGTAGGCCAGTATCTAACTGGTTGGAAGCTAAGCCATTTTTTTTGAGAGATAAGAATTGTAATGACTTGGCCACAGCTTGAAATGTGCTTGCCTCCAATCTGAGTCCAGTATTGGATGATATATCTAGATGGGTTAATGGTGAGCCAACAAAAGCATTGGCTGGTAGTGTCACCAATGCACAATTGGATAGATAAAGTCGTTTCAAAGATTTGATATGCGCCAACGCAGCACAACTTGCGTTTAAAGTCCTTTTCTCATTTTCTAAAGGGTAGTCACAAACAGAGACATTGTTGTGACTGAGATCCATTGTTACAAGCCGAGGCATCTTAGTAAAGAGATCGGAAGGCACTGATTCAAATTTGTTGAAGCTGAGATTAAAATAGTTCAGCTTCTCTAGCTTGCTAACATTGAAATTTAGATGAGACAGTTGATTTTGACTAAGATCAATTGTCTGAAGAAAGAGAAAAGGATCCTCCTCTGTTAGAGAGAAGTTCTTTAAACAGTTCTGGTTGAGTTGTAGAGTTGATAATGATGTTATTCCTCGGAGGAATCCATGGGGAAGATATCGAAATGAATTCCGGCTCATATCCAGAACCTGCAGCTCTGGTAGACTTACAGAAATCACCTCATCCCAAAGATTCACGGAAGTAATGTTGGTGACATTTCCAACAATCTGGATGAAGTGAATCTCAGCAGAGGAGTCATTCATCAGATCACCGTAAAAACTCATCTCATTGTCTGACAGCAACAGCATCTTGAGCTTCTTGTGTTTTGGTAAGAGCGGGAAAAACAGTAGTTTGTTATGCGTCAAGTCCAGAGTTTCCAGCTGAAATTCAATCTCACTTTCTCTGGCTAAAAACAGTTCCACGACATTGTGACTGATGTTTAATGTTTTTACTTGGTATAAACTGAAATCCACAATGCAGGGGATGTGATTATGAGCAAGGTTCAGCCTGGTTAGACTTCTCAAACCTTCAAATGTCCCACTTTCAATTTCAAAGATATAATTGTTCTCCAAGTTTAGTTCTCGAAGCTGGACAAGACCCTCAAGCGTGCTAGGTTCCAATCTCATGATGAAATTTCTGGCCAGAGATAGATATTCCAGAGTGGTCAGATTTTGAACAATGTAGCTTGCCACAACTTCATTAAGTCGATTCCCAGATAAATCCAATCTAGTGAAAGCTGTGAGAGTCCTTAGTGCCAAATGAGTTTCTAGATAATTTAAATCAATCCGATTGTTTTTTAGGTTCAAATCTTTGAGGTTCCTGTTGTGATTGAAGGCTCCAGACTCAATGAGCTCAAGCTGATTCCCGCTCAGATTCAGTGTGTGCAGACGCCAGTATGTAGAAAGTGACCTGTTCTTTATTGTTTTAATTTCATTTCCGTTAAGAAGGAGCTCCTCTGTTTCAACAGGCAGGTCCACTGGCACATGATGTAACCTCCCTCCCTGGCAGAATGACACCGTGTCAACCTACAACACAAATGGTGAATTGGACATTAGTCACAATACTCAGGTTACCACCAAAAAACAGAGAATGATACAGCTCAGAGGAAGGTCACTATAGAATCATAGAACCTTACAACACAGAAGAACACCATTTAGCTGTCACGCTTGCGCTGGCTCTTTGAAAGAGCTGTTCAATTTAGTCCCACCCCTAGCTTTTTCCCCATAACCCTGCACATTATTTTCTCTTCAAATACATGTACAATTGCCTTTTAAAAGTTCCAATGTAATCTGATTCCACCACCCATTCAGGTAGCATATTCCAGAAGATAACAAACTTCGGTGTGAAAAAGTTTCTCCTCAATTCCCCTCTAGTTAATTTTGCCAATCATTTTAAGCCGATGACCATTAATTACTGACCCACTTGTCAGAGAAAACAGTTTCTCCCTACTTGCTCTATCAAAACCCCTCATAATTTTGGACACCACTGTTAAATCTCTCTTTAACCTTCTCTACTCAAAGGAGAACAACCCAGTTTCTTCAGTCTGCATATAACTGAAGTCCTTCATCCCTGGTATCATCCTAGTAAATCTCCTCTATATTTTCTCCTAAGCACTGATAGCTTTCCTAACGTGTGGTGCCCATAATTGTACACAATACTCCAGCTGAGGCCTAACCAGAGATTTGTAAAGGTTTAGCATGACTTCCTTAATTTTTATTCAATTCCCTATTTGCAAAGCCAAGTACCCCATACGCTTTCTGAATTGCCTTATCAACTTGCCTTGCCACCTTCAAGGATTTGTGAATATGCACCTCCAGGCCTCTCTGTTTTTGCAACTCTCTCAGAATAGTACAATTTAGATTATACGACCTCTCCATAACCCAACAAGACTTTCCTTTTAAAGTATTTATCTAATTTCCTTTTGAAAGTTATTACTGAATTAGCTTCCACCTTTCAGGCAGTGCATTCCAGACCACAAGTCACTGTGTAAAAAATATTTCTTGTCTCACCACTGGATTTTTTTTGCCAACTATCTTAGCTCTGAGTCCTCTGGTCATCTTGGAACATTTGATGGTTACTTCTTGCAATCTGCCATTCTTGGGGCCAATATTCTCTCTTACTTGTCCCTTTGTCTCCTGAAGACTCTGGGGTAGATTGTGGCCCACCCGTTCCAGGTGGTATTCAGGCAGTCAGCTGGGATAGTCCTGATGGCAGCCCCAGTTTGTTTTGAGGGCCGGGCTTCATTAGCATTTGGCCAGTGGGCTGTAGAGGCAACCGGGCCCACCTGCTCTGGGCTGCTTCAATACGGAGAAGGGTGCCTGGGGGCAGAAGAAGGTAGGCCTAGGAGGGTGGTGATTCCATGACAACAGCAACACAAGTTGTTCTTGTGTGGCTGCTCCTCCCGGCCCAACAGAAATAAAATGACAAGTCACCTTCTGGACTCATCTTTGGCTGGAGCTCCAGCTGACACTGTGCAGAGTGTGAGCTGTGCTGTGCAGACTGACCTATAGTAGCAATCGGGGGGCCACAGGAACCTGATTAGCATATTAAAAGTCCCCGCCACCACCACCACCACCACATCACCACTGCCTGAAATGGAGAGGGCTCTGAGTGGCCAGTGGCCAGCCATTGTGAAAATAGTTATGGCCTCTCTGCAGCATGAACAGGGCAGTAAGTCATTCCCCTCCCCGAATCCATCTCAAAATGTCCCCCACTATCTCTTTCTTGTGTACATGTGACAAGTGTGACTTTGCTGGTGTTTACCATTTCTTTCATAAGCTGCTCTGAGCAGTTTGGGACAAATGAGATTGGTCATGGATGGACATAACAAATAGGAGCAGGAGTAGGCGGCACAGTGGCGCAGTGGTTAGCACCGCAGCCTCACAGCTCCAGCGGCCCGGGTTCAATTCTGGGTACTGCCTGTGTGGAGTTTGCAAGTTCTCCCTATGTCTGCGTGGGTTTCCTCCGGGTGCTCCGGTTTCCTCCCACATGCCAAAGACTTGCAGGTTGATAGGTAAATTGGCCATTAGCAATTGCCCCTAGTATAGGTAAGTGGTAGGGAAATATAGGGACAGGTGGGGATGTGGTAGGAATATGGGATTAGTGTAGGATTAGTATAAATGGGTGGTTGATGGTCGGCACAGACTCGGTGGGCCGAAGGGCCTGTTTCAGTGCTGTATCTCTAAACTAAACTAGGCCATTTGGTCCTTCCACCTGCTGTGCCATTCAGTACAATCATGCCTGATCTTCTACCTCAATTCCACCACAACTTCACCTGTACCATTGTTCACATTTCAAGGAGGGCTAGCAGCATAAAACTCCTGAATTTAAACGAGCATAATGTTATTCTTACCACCACACACTGCTGCAGAGCCAAGAAAAATATGTCATGTTTCAACATTCTGTTGATGCATTTTCCACACAGAAAGGATTTGGAAAATTTTCTTTAAATGTGTTTTAAAACACAGTGTAGCTGTGCAAACCTTTTAAAAGGGGGTCTGAAATACCAGAATGCAAATAAGGTAATTTTGATGTTGTCTGTTCATAGACTGTAAATGAGAAACAATTTGTTAACTTTCTCACACTCTTTGCATTAGACAGTCTTTGATCCTTCTGGTTATGAACAGCAACAGATAGAGGAACAGCCACAGGCAGTCATGGGAAGGCTTCAGACAAGGAGACACTACTGTCAATAGCCTTGATAAGGCAAGGTGAAAGTTCAAATGACGAGGTGACAGGTTATAGAACATATTGGAAGGCAACTCAGTGATGTGGCGAAGTGTGGCCTATTTTTTATTTTGTATTATTATATGAAGGCAAATTGTCCTGCCAGGGTCATGGATGGCACTGAGCAGCTGCAGAGAACTCTGAGGGGGGGGGTGAGCAGCCAGTGGTTGTGGTTAGTATTGTAACCAACAACATAGGTGGAAAGAGGGATGTGGTCCGACAGGCAGAGTTTAGGGAGCTAGGAAAGAAACTGGCAAGCAGGACCTCCATGGTAGCTATCTCCGGATTGCTCCCAGTACCATGCACTAGTGAGTATAGACATAGGAAGCGAGAGCAGATGAATACATGGCTGGAGAGATGGCACAGGAGGGAGGGCTTCAGATTCCTGGGACATTGGGATCGGTTCTGGGGTCGATGGGACCTGTAAAGGCCAGATGGGTTGCACCTGAACAGAGCCGGGATCAATATCCTTGTGGAGCAATTTGCTAATGCTATTGTGAAGGATTTGAACTAACTTGACAAAGTTTTGAGAACCAGGAAGTAACCTTAGAGAGGAAAACTGAGGTGCACAGAGAATTGGCAGAGACAGACAGCACTAGACTGGGAAATAGTAAGGCATTAGGTGGAATCAGAGTAAGCGGGAATGCAGTAAGGTCGAAATTAGAAGCAAAATACTGCAGATGCTGGAAATCTGAAATAAAAACAAGAAATGCTGGAACCACTCAGCAGGTCTGGCAGCAGCTGTGGAAAGAGAAGCAGAGTTAACGTTTCGTGTCAGCGAAGAAGGGTCACTGACCCGAAACGTTAACTCTGCTTCTCTTTCCACAGCTGCTGCCAGACCTGCTGAGTGGTTCCAAAAGGTCTAAATTAGGTTCACTTTGCATGTATATGAATGTTTGGAGTGTGGTAAATAAGGTTGGTGAGCTGCAGGACACCTGGCTCAAAAAAGGGCAGGAATGGATACTGAATATGCCTGGATACATTGTGTTCAGGAAAGATAGAGAAGGAAGGAAGGAAAGGAGGAGGGGTCGCTGTAATGATGAAATAAAACATTACAGTGCTGGAGAGAGAGGATGTCCTAGAGGGGTCAAGTACAGAATCTATTTGATTTCCAATGAGGAAGGAAGCATTGCTGGATTGAGTTCTGGGGAATGAGATGGGTCATGTGAAAGTAGGGGAACATTTAGGGGACAACAACTATAGCATCATAAACATAGAAACATAGAAAAATAGGAGCAGGAGTAGGCCATTCAGCCCTTCGAGCCTGCTCCATCATTCAATACAATCATGGCTGATCATCCAAACTCAGTACCCTGTTCCCGCTTCCTCCCCATATCCCTTGATCCCTTTAGCCCTAAGAACTATATCTAACTCTTTCTTGAATATATTTAATGATTTGGCCTCAACTGCTTTCTGTGGTAGAGAATTCCACAGGTTCACCATTCACTGAGTGAAGAAATCCCTCCTCATCTCAGTCCTAAATGGCTTCCCCCTTGTTCTTAGATTGTGACCCCTGGTCCTGGACTCCCCCGCCATTGGGAACATCCTTCCTGCATCTAGTCTGCCCAGTCCTGTTAGAATTTTGTAGATTTCTATGAGATCCCCTCGCATTCTTCTAAACTCTAGCGAATACAAGCCTAATCAACCCAATCTCTCTTCATACGTCAGTCCTGCCATCCCAGGAATCAGTCTGGTGAACCTTTGCTGCACTCCCTCCATTGCAAGAACATCCTTCCTCAGATAAGGAGACCAAAACTGCACACAATACTCAATGTGTGGTCTCACCAAGGCCTTGTATGATTACAGCAAGACATCCCTCCTCTCGCTATGAAGGCCAACATACCATTTGCCTTCTTAACTGCCTGCTGCACCTGCATGCTTACTTTCAGCAACTGGTGCACAAGGACATCTAGGTCTCGTTGCACCTCCCCCTTTCCCAATCTATTGTCGTTCAGATAATAATCTGCCGAAATATTTTTGCCTTCAAAGTGGATAACCTCACGTTTATCCACATTATACTGCATCTGCCATGTATTTGCCCACTCACTCAACCTGTCCAAATCACATTGGAGTTTCTCTGCATCCTCCTCACAGCTCACACTCCCACCCAGCTTTGTGTCATCTGCAAACTTGGATATATTATATTTAATTCCCTCATTTATATCATTAATATATATTGTGAATAGCTGGGGTCCTAGCACTGATCCCTGCAGTACCCCACTAGTCACTGCCTGCCACTCAGAAAAAGACCCGTTTATTCCTACTCTTTGTTTCCTGTCTGCCAACCAGTTCTCTATCCATGTCAGTACCTTAGCCCCAATCCCATGTGCTTTAAGTTTGCACGCTAATCTCTTATGTGGGACCTTATCGAAAGCCTTCTGAAAGTCCAAATACATCACATTCACTGGTTCTCCCTTATCTATTCTACTAGTTACTTGCTCAAAAAATTCCAGTAGATTTGTCAAGCATGATTTCCCTTTCGTAAATCCATATTGACTTTGTCCAATCCTGTCATTGTTTTCCAAGTGCTCTGCTATCACATATTTTATAATGGACTCTAGCATTTTCCCCACTACTGATGTCAGGCTAACCGGTCTATAATTCCCTGTTTTCTCTCTACCTCCTTTTTTAAATAGTGGGGTTACATTAGCTATCCTCCAATCTGTTGGAACCGTTCCAGAGTCTATAGAATTTTGAAAAAATGACCGGCAATGCATCTACTATTTCTACGGCCACTTCCTTAAGTACTCTGGGATGTAGATTATCAGGCCCTGGGGATTTATCGGTCTTCAATCCCGTCAATTTCCCTAACACCATTTCCCTACTAATACTGATTTCATACAGTTCCTCCTTCTCACTAGACCCTATGTTCCCCAACATTTCTGGGAGGTAATATGTGTCCTCCTTTGTGAAGACGGAACCAAAGTATGTATTTAGTTGGTCAGCCATTTCTTTGTTCCCCATTATAAATTCCCCCGTTTCTGACTGTAAGGGACCCACATTTGTCTTCACTAATCTTTTTCTCTTCACATATCTATAGAAGCTTTTACAGTCAGTTTTTATGTTCTCTGCAAGCTCGCTCTCGTACTCTATTTTCCCCTTCTTAATCAATCCCTTTGCATTCCTTTACTGAATTCATAAGGTTCAGATTAGCGATAGAAGTGCAATCCAGAGTAAAGATAACTAATTGGGGGAGGGCCAGCTTCAATGGAGTGAGAACAGATCTAGCCCAAGTAAATTGGAATCAAAGATTGGAAGGCAAAACTATAACTGAACAATGGGCTGCTTTTAAAGAGGAGATAGCTCAGGTACAGTCAAGTTACATTTCCACAATGGGGAAAGGTAGGGCAAATAGATCCAAAGCTCCCTGGATGATGGAAGAGATAGAGCGTAAGAAGAAGCAGAAAAACGTTGCATATGACTGATGTCAGGTAGATAATAAAATCAATAACCAGTCTGCATATCGAAGTGAAAAAACAAATAAGAGAAGCAAAGAGTGAGTATGAGAAGAGACTGGCAGCTAACATAAAAGGGAATCTAAAAGCCTTCTATAGGCATATAAATAGTAAAAGGACGGTAAAAGGAGGTGCGGAACTGATTCGGGACCTAAAAAGGGATTTACACATGGAGGCAGGGGGCATGGCTGAGGTACTAAATGAATACTTTGCATCTGTCTTTACCAAGGAAGAAGATGTTGTCCAAATCACAGTGAAAGAAGCGGTAGTTGAGACACTGGATGGGCTAAAAATTGATAAAGAGGAAGCATTAGGAATGCTGGCTGTACTTAAAGTTGATAAGTCACCAGGACTGGATGAGTTGCATCCGAGGATACTGAGGGAAGTAAAGGTGGAAATTATGGAGGCACTGGCCATAATCTTCCAGTCCTCCTTAGATACAGGGGTGGTGCCAGAGGACTGGAGAATTGCAAATGTTACACTCTTGTTCAAAAAAGGGTGTGAGGACAACCCCACAAATACAGGCTAGTCCATTTAACCTTGGTAGTGAGAAAGCTTTTAGAAATGATAATTTGGGACAAAATTAATAGTCACTTGGACAAATGTGGATTAATTAAGGAAACCCAGCATGATTGTTAAGGACAAATCATGTTGAACTAACTTGCATGAGTTTTTTGATGAGGGAGCAGAGGGTGTTGATGAGGGTAATGTGGTTGATGTGGTGTACATGGACTACCAAAACAAGACAGTAGCAGCATGGATACAAAATTGGTGAAAGGAGACAGAGAGTAGTTGGGAACAAGTGTTTTTCGGGCTGGAGAAACTGTTCCTATTGGCTGAAAGTTCAGGATCAGAGGACACTGATTTAAAGCGATTGGCAAAAGAAGCAACAGCGACATGAGGAAAAATGTTTTTATGCAGCGAGTGGTTAGGATCTGGAATGCACTGCCTGACAGTGTGGTAGAGGCAGATTCAATCGTGGCTTCAAAAGAGAACTTGATAATTTTCTGAAGAGAAAAAAAAAATTGCAGGCTACGGGAAAAAGACGGGCAAGTGGGATGAGGTGAGTTGCTCTTGCAAAGAGCTGATGTGGACACGATGGGCCGAATGGCCTTCTTCAGTGCTGCAACCATGTTATGATTCTATGACGTGCCCAAGATCATAGCTTTTGTTCTGTATGTTCACCTTACTCTGAATCAAAGCAGCTTATCGCTTTGTATCAAACCTCATCTCACCAAGCAGTTTCTTGATCTTTCTTCAGAGAGACTGAAGTACACGGGGATCGTTTTAACTTTGGAGTCAAAGAAGTGACAATGGTTAGAGATGTATAACAGGTGCTGAATCCATATCGCCTGTTTACACCATGGCCAAAGTTATTATTACTCCCACCTATGAAAGCACAGTTCAGTTCAGAAGAGGGATTACTCTTACACTCCCAGGTTCGATTAACATACACAGAGAATCAATCCTGGAAATGGAGTCAAGCCCAGGAATTGAAATCAATCCAGGTTTGTGGAATCACTCCTGGGACATGGAATCAATCCCAGGAACTAGAATCAATCCCGAGTCGTCAAATTAATCCTAGAAAGTGGAATCAGTTCCGGAAACTAGACTCAATCCAGGGATGTGGAATCAATCCTGGGAAGTGTGGAATAAATTCTGGGACAAAGAAACATAGAAAATTTATGGCACAGAAGGAGGGTATTTGGCCCCTCATGTCTTTGCCAGCCAAAAAAGAGTGATCCAGCCTAATCCCACTTTTCAGCTCTTGGTCCATATCCAATTATTTTTTAAATACAGTGAGGGTTTCTGCCTCTATCACCCTTTCGGTCATTGAGTCCAGATCCCGATCACCCTCTGGGTGAAAATATTCTCCTCTAATCCTTCTACCAATTACCTTCAATCTATGCCCCCTGGTTATTGTCCTCTCTACTAATGGAAATTCTATACACTTTCTATACATTCTATCTAGGCGCCTCAATTTTATACACCTCAATTAAATCTCCCCTCAGCCTGCTCTGTTCCAAAGAAAACACCCCGGTCTATCCAATCTTTCCTTGTAGTTAAAACTCTCCATTCCTGGCAGCCTTCTCGTAAATCTCCTCTCTACCCTCTATAATGCAATCACATCCTTCTAGTAATGTGGTGACCAGAACTGTACGCAGAACTCCAGCCGCAGCCTAACTGGAGTTTTAAACAGTTCTAGCATAACCTCCATGCTAAGAGAGGAAAGTATCCTGAATGCCTTCCTAACCACCTCATCCACCCATTCTGCAATCTTCAGGGATCTGTGGACATACACGCCAAGGTCCCTCCATTCCTCTCAACTTCTAAGTATCCTACCATTTATTGTAGGACACGGAATCAATCTGTGGAAGTAGAAACATTCCTAGGACATGGAATCAATCCAGGGAGGTGGAATCAATCCTGAGGAGTATAGTGATGAGAACTCTCTGTCCAATCCTGCACCTGCTGCATTGACCCAGATATTGGGCTAGTAAAGGCACACTCTGGGACACAGGAGGAATGGGCTCACTCATTGGGATGGTTTGCAAAGCTGAACCCCAGTAAAATTACTACTGTTAATAAATAACTAGCCCCTCAAAAAGCTCGACTTGATGTTAATTGCTTTCAGTAGTGCCACAGTTTAAAGCTGCATAATGATTATTTTGAAACATACGCAAGGACCAAACAATGAGGAGAGGCCACCCCTACAAGTGAGAGCTATACACTCCAACAATGACCGCTGCTTCACTTGAATGTTCACAGCACTGGATCTGTAGTACAACTTTTTTTTTATGAAAACCGCAGGGAGGTTGGGTGTGTCAAAACAGGATGTTCTGTGGGTTTTAGTGCAGCAGTCGTCAAGAGCAAGAGCAGATGATCAAAAGGCAAGAACAGCATACTGCATGGCGAGCATGTAACATCTCCAGCCCTGAAGCTGGCAGGTTCCAAACACACCTCTCTGGGTAAAGGTCCATTGCATTCTTACTGGGTTTTTTCACACACATATTTATATATAGTTTTAACATTTAGCCAACTCTACAGTGAGGTGCTCATTCCGATTGTTCCTCCCCCAAAATGGTGGTAGTCAACTTCTCTTGTTTGAACTGGTTGGAGAGAGTTAGTCCTCCCAGGTACTCATCCCTGCAAAGTGTAACATTTCTTTGCTGCCATTTCTGAAGGTGCTGAAGGATATGGTTTATTAATATAAGAAAAGGTCTTGCAATTATATAGCGCCTTTCACTGCCTCTGGACATTTCACAGTGCTTTACAGCCAGTGAAATCCTCTTGAAGCATAGTCATTGTTGCAATGTTGGACACTTAGTCACTGCTGTAATGATATAGATATGTATGGTGACTAGCTATTCAACTCTGGATGGCATTACAAGCTGGCTCATTCATGTTCTCAAATGAAACTCTCACACACACATTTTTTCCTCTCAGGCCCTGGGCCCTGGCAGAAGTCCGTTGTATACCCCCAACTCACTCAGCAGAAACTGAAGCCCCAATTTTCACCTAACACACACTTTAAGAACAGGGAGCATTCAGGTCAGATTTCCAAGTTATACCCTGGATGTAAATTTGGCCCTCGACCTGGTAGCACCCGCATCATGCAAGGGTGAGGTAAAGTTAAATTCGGGCCTCAGATATCAAAGCTGAAACCTCAGTACCAAAGAACTGAAATGGTGTGCCACAACAGGAACTTACTGTTCCACTGAGTCCTCAGAACTTACCATTCTGCAGCTCCCCAGAGATCTCACCAAAGAGGCTTCAACATTGCTTCCTCTATCAAGCATCACCAGTGCCCTGAGAATGAGGGAAATGGACAGGACTGTGAGCTCCATTCTCACAGTTATACCTACAAAGAGAGAAGAGGTTAGAACACAATCCATCACAAAACTCACTGCCAAGCAAGCTTCTGCTCTAATCAAACCCAACTGATGTGAGGGACAGCACTGAGGGAGTGCTGCACTGTCAGATAGTCAGTACTGAGGGATCGCTGCACTGTCAGAGGGTCAGTACTGAGGGATCACTGCACTGGCGGAGGGTCAGTACTGAGGGATCACTGCACTGTCGGAGGGTCAGTACTGAGGGATCACTGCACTGTCGGAGGGTCAGTACTGAAGGATCACTGCACTGTCAGAGGGTCAGTACTGAGGGATCACTGCACTGTCAGAGGGTCAGTACTGAGGGATCACTGCACTGTCAGAGGGTCAGTACTGAGGGATCACTGCACTGTCAGTGGGTCAGTACTGAGGGATCACTGCACTGTCAGAGGGTCAGTACTGAGGGATCACTGCACTGTCAGAGGGTCAGTACTGAGGGATCACTGCACTGTCAGAGGGTCAGTACTGAGGGATCACTGCACTGTCTAAGAGTCAGTACTGAGGGATCACTGCACTGTCAGAGAGTCAGTACTGAGGGATCACTGCACTGTCAGAGAGTCAGTACTGAGGGAGCACTGCACTGTCCGAGGGGTAGTACTGAGGATGCGCTGCAGTGTTGGAGCGGCAGTACTGAGGGAGTGGTGCACTTTCAGAGGGACAGTACTGAGGGATCACTGCCCTGTCAGAGGGTCAGTACTGAGGGAGCGCTGCACTGTCAGAGGGTCAGTACTGAGGGAGCGCTGCACTGTCAGAGGGACAGTACTGAGGGAGCGCTGCACTGTCAGAGGGGCCGTACTGAGGGAATGCTGCACTGTCAGAGAGTCAGTACTGAGGGAGCGCTGCACTGTCAGAGGGACAGTACTGAGGGAGCGCTGCACTGTCAGAGGGACAGTACTGAGGGAGCGCTGCACTGTCAGAGGGACAGTACTGAGGGAGCGCTGCACTGTCAGAGGGTCAGTACTGAGGGAGCGCTGCACTGTCAGAGGGACAGTATTGAGGGAGCGCTGCACTGTCAGATGGCAGTACTGAGGGTGTACTGCACTGTGGGAGGGGCAGTACTGAGGGAATGCTGCACTGTCAGATGGCAGTACTGAGGGTGTACTGCACTGTGGGAGGGGCAGTACTGAGGAAGTGCTACAGTACCTGCGACTGTGTTACTGACAATATCACCCTTAGACCTTTACACCAATATCACCGAGAATACCATTACATCAAAATCACTGACTGCTTGTTAAGATATGAACTGAAGGGCATCAGTGCTCCAAAGTTACGAAGAGCTTTACCACACCATTACATTTAGAGTACCACAACAACCACATCACAAAGAGTGTGTCATCATGACATCAATATCAACGTACCAGAGGGAGACCAGTATAGGGTGCAATTCCACAGCAATCACACTGAGGTTTTGTAATGTGAGCATCACTTGGGAGTATTTAATTCAATCGTCATCAGGATAGGGAATGTATGTCACCAGAAAGAGTGCCAAGAAAAGGACCTTCTCTGAGAGATCGGACTGCTCAGCGCACCTCGGCCTCTGTCGGTGTTGTGATACATCCAGTCACTGGGAGATGAGCGTGTGAGGTCCAGGATAACTGACCACCTGATTTGCCCCCTGCAGGCACCCTGCCCCACCCTGACTCCACACATTAATACCCCATAACAATGCATTTAAGGTCAGGAGTTAAAATCAGGCAAAGAACAGTTGCAGGCCTGGGTCTTGTTGCTACACTGTGGACTGACTTGTTTGGTCTTGGGATCCGAGTGGGGAGGAATGGTTATTGTCAGATCCCGATATCCTATATACAAAATTTAAACTCTGGCAGCTTTCTACATTGGAGCGTCTTGTTCACAAGTTTTCTCGCGGTCTCTGGTCTCAATCCATCAGACTTCCATCCCAAAGGATCATGCAGTCTATTTCTCCCTTTCCTGTCTTTCAAATGCATTGCATAATCTAGCAGTGTGCATCTCCCTCATCCTTGAACACATTGCTCAATGCCACACACTGGGCAAAAGGTCCAATCCCATCTGATAGAACAATTAACACTCTTTGCAGAGGTGGGTCATTCAGCTCATTGGGGCGCCTGCTTGAGGAGGCAACTGCCCTGCACCATTTGACCTTCAGCTTGCCTCTGTTGGTAGCACTCATACCCAAATCAGAGGATGTTGGATCAAACCTCACTCCAGGACAAGGTCATAATCTAAGGTGGCCCTTCAGTGTCATACTTGGGGAGTGCTGCAGTGCCATCTTTTGGATGGGACATTAACCAGGGACCCAAGTTGACATGGAAGATCCCAGGGTAGTTTTCAAAGAAAGGCAGGAGTGTTCATCTCGTTTCCTGGCCAACATCTAATGTCACCAAAAACTAATTAACCAATCACTTATCTCACAGCTGTTTGTGGGATCCTGCTGTGCACTAATCAGCCATTTGCCTGCAGAACAATAGTTACTTCAACAACAACTTATATTTATCCCAAGGTGCTTCACAGGAACATTATAAAACAAAATATAACCCTGAGACACAAAAGGAGATATTAGGTCAGATGACCAAAAGATTGATCAAAGAGATAGGTTTTAAGGAGTGTCTTAACAAAGGAAAGTGAGGTAGAGAGATGGAGAGGTGTAGGGAGAGAATTGCAGAGCTTGGGGCCTTGGCAACTGAAGGTGCAGCCACCAATGGAGGAGCAATTAAAATCGGGAATGCTCAAGAGGCCCGAGTTAGAGGAAAGCAAATATCTCAGAGGGTTGTAGGTCTGGAGGAGATTACAAAGATAGGGAGGGTGCGAGGCCTCTAAAAGAGGCATCTGAAAACAAGGACGATAATTTTTAAATCAAGATATTGCTTGACTGGGAGCCAATGTAGGTCAGCAAGCACAGAGGTGATAGGTGAATGGAACTTGGTATGAGTTAAACCATGGGGATCAGAGTTCAGGTTTACAGAGAGTAGAATATGGGAGGCAGACCAGGAATGTATTGGAATTGTCAAGTATAGAGCTAACAAAGCCTTGGATGAGGGTTTCAGCAGCTGATGAGACAGCGGCGGAGTTGGACAATGTTACGGCGGTCTTAGTGATGGCACAAATATGAGGTTGGAAGCTCACCTCAGGGTCAAATGTGACACCAAGGTTGCAAGCAGACTGGCTTAATCTCAGACTGTTGCCAGGGAGAGGGATGGAGTTGGTAGCTAGGAAAAGTGGTTGGGAGCAGGGACTGAAAACAATGGTTTCAGTCTTCCTAATGTTTAGTTGGAAAAAATTTCTGCTCATCCAGTAGTGGATGTCGGATAAGCAGTCTGATAATTTAGCAACAGTGGAGAAGTTGCGAGAAGTGGTGGTGAGGCAGAGCTGAGCGCGTCAGTGTGCACAGAAAACTTCTGCTGTGCTTTTGGATGATGTCGCCGAGGGGCAGTATGTAGATGAGAAATAGGAAGGGGGTAAGTATAGATCCTTGGGGAACACCAGAAGTAACAGTGTGGGAGTAGGAAGAGAAGCCATTGCAAATGATTCTCTGGCTACAATTAGATTGATAAGAGTGGAACCAGGAAAGTGCACTTTGTTAAGAGCTGTTTCAGTTCTGTGACAGGGCGTAAACCTGATTGGAGGGATTAAAACGTAGAGTTCGGGAAACATGGGAAAGGATTTGGGAGGCAACACTATGTTCAGGGACTTCAACAGCAATTCATTGGCTATGAAGCACTCTGGGATTTCCTGACATTGTGAAAGCGACAATAAAAATGTAAATCCCATTATCATTTTAAGGGGCATGCACAGGTCACACAGTAATTTTAAGGTGTATACAGAGATCCTGATGTCAATTTAAAACGCATGATGGATCATGCTGTCCCTTCGAGTTAGTCGCGGGGCTATGCTGTCCCTTTAAGGTACTAGCAGGAGTTGTGCTATCCCTTTAACTTACTGGCAGGAGTTGTGCTGTCCCTTTAAGGTACCAACAGCGATTGTGCAGTCCCTTTAAGGTACGAGCAGAGGTTGTGCTGTCCCTTTAAGGTACCAACAGAAATTGTGCAGTCCCTTTAAGGTACTAGCAGGATTGTACTGTCCCTTTAAGGTACATACACGGATCCCTGCAATAATATCCCTACAAGCATTACCGAAACCCAGTGGCGTCCCGCTACAGCCAGGAAAGCTGACACTTACCGACCTCACAGTGTGCGGGCATGTCTGGTGTTCCGGGCTGGAGCAGCGGCTGTGGGTGTCCTCTGATCCACGGCTCAGTCACCGGGACCCGGAGCCGCAGCGCTATCCGGGCTCGGCTGCAACATCGCAACTAAACCCATCTGTCCTTAAAGTCACAGCTCCGGAAGATGCAACGGAAACGTAGTCACATGGAGAGAGACCGAGAGCAGCTTGTGTCAGTCAGTGAGTTAGTGATCCAGGGATCCAAAGATTTATGCTGACAGAGAAACTGGACCAAGCCCTAAACAAAACTCTGCACCAAACTTTCTTAATCTAAACTCTGCACCAAACTTTCTTAATCTAAACTCTGCACCAAACTTTCTTAATCTAAACTTTGCACCAAACTTTCTTAATCTAAACTCTGCACCAAACTTTCTTAATCTAAAATCTGCACCAAACTCTCCATAAACAAACTCTGCACTTGCTGGATCCACATCACTGGTTCCAAAGGGCCAGGTGCCCATTGCTGGATCATTGCCCGTTTTGCACAGTACAGGAGCTGGCGTTTTTTTTAAGCTACCCTAATGTACTTCCTCACAAAATATTCACAAGATTCATTGCAACATTTAAGTGCACAGTAAACTAGTATAACCAGCATCTGCCCAGTCCCTGATTCACCACTGAATGCATTTACTTCAATCCTGGGAAATGACCAATGTTTTATGGGGGTTACTTCCGAGTGTGGATCCTAGCAGTAGATTGCAGAGAGATGGGTCGTTGCTTCCATCTTCTGAATATTAAGCTTTTGTTTTTGGCAACCACATCGTTGATTCCCACAGTTGAAATTCAGGGCTTTGAAAATTCTCAGATATTCCTCTTCAAACATTTTTTAGAGGAGAAAGGAGAGATGTGAGGAAAGTCTGACTGCAGCAGAGGTGAGCTGTCCTGAATGTTCTCACCCATTCAGCCCTTTGGTTTGCTCCTGGTGATTGGCCAGTTAGTCAGTTGGTCTGCCGCTGCCCAGCTTGCACGCGTCCCCTCTTAGAAATCTTGCTCCCAATCCTGTGGGACATTGACTGTTGTGTTTGAACTGGTGTCTCATCTGAAACACGAGCTCAGGGCAGACTCAGACTTTGCGACTGTTGGTGTGAATGTGTTTGGTGAGATAGCAGAGGAGGTTGGATTTGTGGGTGTATTATTCCAATATCAAAAACAACTTCATGAGTAATGTCAGGTCACCAAAGTAACAGGAGGTTGGTTGAGTATTGACCTTGTATCTGTTTGAACTGTCAGCTTGTGAAACTAGAGTTTATCTGAAAGCAACTCTGGGTCCACCCATCCTGTTTCAGATGCTCTGCACGATTTGCAGCAGTGGCACCACTTAAATAGAACATTTGTGTTCGAGGTGAGAAAAGCAGCAAGCCCGCCTCAGCATATTGTCTTGGTGCTGAGAACAAAACCTCTCAGGTGTTAATTCCTGTCATATCTTTTAGCTTCTTCACTCTCATTTGCTGCTGCTGGCTTTGTTCTGCAGTGTTTCAGATATCGACCTCACATCAGTGAGCTTCTCCCCCACTAGAGGCAGTGCAAAACAGATTTACGAGGATGATACCAGGAATGTGAAGTTATACCTATCAGGAAAGGATGAATAGGGCTTGGTCTCTTTTCTCTTGAAAAAAGAAGGCTGAGGGGTGACTTGTTAGAAAATTGTAAAAGGTTTTGATAGAGGAGACACAGAGAGAATGTTTCCTCTTATGGGGAAGAGCAAAGCTAGAAACCATCACTATAAGGTAGTCACCAAGAAATCCAATAGGGAATGCAGAAGAAACCTCTTTACCCAGAGAGTGGTGAGAATGTAGAACTCACTACCACAGGGAGTGATTGAACTGAGTAGTATAAATGCATTTAAGGGGAAGGCAGATAAGCATATACAAACATACGAATTAGGAGCGAGTATAAGGGAGAAGGGAATAAAGGGTTACAATGATAGATTTTGATGATTTAGATGGCCTGTTTCTGTGCCGTATAAAAACCTGCCTCCCCTCTCCTGGGGCCTCGCTCCATTCTCACTCGTCTCCGGCCTCACCCCAACCTGCTCGCCTGGGGCCTCACCCCATTCCCTCTCTCCTGGGGCCTCACCCCATTCTCCCTCTCCTGGGGCCTCACCCCATTCCCCCTCTCCTGAGGCCTCACCCCATTCCCCCTCTCCTGGGGCCTCACTCCATTCCCCCTCGCTTGGGGCCTCAGCCCATTCCCCCTCGCCTGGGGCCTCACCCCATTCCCCCTCTCCTGAGGCCTCACCCCATTCCCCCTCTCCTGGGGCCTCACTCCATTCCCCCTCGCTTGGGGCCTCACCCCATTCCCTCTCTCCTGGGGCCTCACCCCATTCTCCCTCGCCTGGGGCCTCACCCCATTCCCTCTCTCCTGGGGCCTCACCCCATTCCCCCTCTCCTGAGGCCTCGCCCCATTCCCCCTCTCCTGGGGCCTCACTCCATTCCCCCTCGCTTGGGGCCTCAGCCCATTCCCCCTCGCCTGGGGCCTCACCCCATTCCCCCTCTCCTGGAGCCTCACCCCATTCCCCCTCACCTGGGGCCTCACTCCATTCCCCCTCGCTTGGGGCCTCAGCCCATTCCCCCTCACCTGGGGCCTCACCCCATTCCCCCTCTCCTGAGGCCTCACCCCATTCCCCCTCTCCTGGGGCCTCACTCCATTCTCCCTCGCCTGGGGCCTCACTCCATTCCCCCTCGCTTGGAGCCTCAGCCCATTCCCCCTCACCTGGGGCCTCACCCCATTCCCCCTCTCCTGAGGCCTCACCCCATTCCCCCTCTCCTGGGGCCTCACTCCATTCCCCCGAGCCTGGGGCCTCAGCCCATTCCCCCTCGCCTGGGGCCTCACCCCATTCCCCCTCTCCTAGAGCCTCACCCCATTCCCCCTCTCCTGGGGCCTTCATTCCCCCTCTCATGGGGCCTCACTCCATTCCCCCTCACCTGGGGCCTCAGCCCATTCCCCCTTGCCTGGGGCCTCAGCCCATTCCCCCTCGCCTGGGCCCTCACCCCATTCCCCCTCTCCTGGGGCCTCACTCCATTCCCCCTCGCCTGGGGCCTCAGCCCATTCCCCCTTGCCTGGGGCCTCAGCCCATTCCCCCTCGCCTGGGGCCTCACCCCATTTCCCTCGCCTGGGGCCTCAGCAGATTTGCCCTCTCCCTTATTCCTCACACTATGCCCATTTCGATGTACAATGAAAACAAACGCTGTACCCGACTCTCTTTAACCAAGTGCTTCTGTTGTTGAGCAATGACCAGGTGCCAGAGACAGTTCTCCTGCGTCTGGTTTGGCATTAAATGGTGCCGTTTGGGTGTCTTTTCCTGTGCACTACTAGAAAACTACAATGGTGCAGATTTAGGGGCTGAAATTTATCGTCCACCCTCTGACTGGACGCTACTCAGGTGGAGGGCACCCAAAGTCAGTTCCCACCTAGGCCCGACACAGCCCTGGCCCCTGGTCCCGTCACAGCCCCAGCCCCGGGCCCAACATACTCAGGTGGAGGGCACCCAAAGTCAGTTCCCACCTAGGCCCGACACAGCCCATGTCCCCGGGCCAGACACAGCCCCGGCCCTCGGGCCCACACAGCCCCGGCCCCCAGGCCTACACAGCCAAGGCCCCGGGCCCAACACAACCCAGGCCCCGGGCCAGACACAGCCCCAGCCCTCGGGTCAGACACAGCCCCAGCCCTCGGGCCAGACACAGCCCCGGCCCTCAGCCCCGACACTGCCCGGCCCCGGGCCCGACACAGCCCTGGCCCCTGGGCAAGTGTGGAAGGGTGTGAGTTCGCCATGAGAGAAATTACGGTCATACCTATTTCAACCATGTCCTTTTTGCTGAGTGCCTCCTCAGCAACACTATCACAGATCAGTGGGAGAGCAGAGCCAAAGATAACAGTTACAACAGATGGAGTACAGGGTTATAATGTTCTTCTTCGGTCTCCTTATCTCGAGAGACAATGGGTAAGCGCCTGGAGGTGGTCAGTGGTGTGTGGAGCAGCGCCTGGAGTGGCTATAAAGGCCAATTCTAGAGTGACAGGCTCTTCCACAGGTGCTGCAGAAAAATTTGTTTGTCGGGGCTGTTGCACAGTTGGCTCTTCCCTTGCGCCTCTGTCTTTTTTCCTGCCAACTGCTAAGTCTCTTCGACTCGCCACACTTTAGCCCCGCCTTTATGCCTGCCCGCCAGCTCTGGCGAACGCTGGCAACTGACTCCCACGACTTGTGATCAATGTCACAGGACTTCATGTCACGTTTGCAGACGTCTTTAAAGCGGAGACGTGGACGGCCAATCTTTTCTAGTAGTCTGAAGAGACCACGTCTGCTGACGAGGTCAAAGGCTTTGGTGAGATCAATGAAAGCAATGTAGAGGGGCATCTGTTGTTCGCGACATTTCTCCTGTATCTGACGAAGGGAGAACAGCATGTCGACGGTCGATCTCTCTGCACGAAAGCCACACTGTGCCTCAGGGTAGATGCGCTCGGCCAGCTTCTGGAGCCTGTTTAGAGCGACTCGAGCAAAAACTTTCCCCACTATGCTGAGCAGGGAGATTCCACGGTAGTTGTTGCAGTCACCGCCGTCACCTTTGTTTTTATAGAGGGTGATGATATTGGCATCGCGAGAGCATGCAAAACTCCCAGTATCACCAAGGGAAAACACTGGGAGACACACAAACTAATCACAAGGGAATTCAAGGAGAGATTCTTCACTTTGGCACTCTGGCTATTGAGAAATTGTGTCCACCTGTGATCTTACTGGGAAGATTGCACAATATCCTCATCGGCCTTTCTGGTGTGCACTGGGAGCACAAAATCTCCCTAAAGTTTGGCTGCACTTTATTTGAAAGTTGTGTCGAGTGTTTTCTTGTCTTTGTTCCCCAAGGTATTAATAGATCAAAGTGCTGTTACCAGTGCTGGTTGGGTTAGTGCACTATTAAGTAGAAATGATTAAAGATGGGTGGGTGGAGGCTCATGTGAAACTTTGTCTAAGACACTGATGTCTTGTCCTATGTTACAAAAGTGACTACACTTCAAAAACTACTTCATTGGTTATAAAGCTACTTGGGACGCCCAATGGTCATGAAAGGTGCTACATAAATGCAAGTCTTTCTTTCATCTGGAAGCCATCGTCTATCAAATAGCCTGTAAAATCCTGTGTTACTGGATTTATTAATATAATTTATTAATATCATAGGATTGAGCAGAGGGTCCCATTGATGGCCATCAATAATGTGGAATGATCACAGACCTCTCTCAATCTACTGCTGCCTTTCCAGGGGTAAAGTGATGAAAGTAAGTATTTTCCCTGTGAAATGAGACCTGAGAACCCTGGTTGATGAATCAATGCAGGTAGGCTGACATTGCTGATGATCCTTGATAAAGAGGCTGAGGTCTGCGGAGACCCTAATTGTCACTGCCAGTGCTGTCCTTGTAGTGAAGGTTGTCACAAAGTGACAGAGCCCATCACCAGCTCCCTGATGAGCAGTTTTCCTCGCCAAGTAGGTTCACCTGTATGGTTAAACAGTCTTGGGCATGTGTTTAGGGAACAGTCTCTGAGTTTTGAAAGGCAAGTAGGGTAAAATTTGACTCCTGATTTCCAAAAAGTATTCACTTAAGATGTGGCTGGGAGGGGATCTTTATACCAGTGCAGGTAAGGACAGTCCAAAATATTACTTCAAGATAAACCACAAGTGTAGAAAGACAGCATAGGATAAAACAGGGGAAAGCTAATTCCACGGAAATGACAGAGTGGGAGACTGTGGCGGGAATTTTCCCGGACATTAGTACTGGCTGGGAGGATGGCAGGGGAAGGTGTTGGGAGGGGAGGCAGACCCCTTCTCGCTGTCATGGCATAGTACCAGCGGCGGGAAAGTTGCTGGCTCGGACACCAACCAGGTGGCCAATTAAGAGGCATTTCCCTCCTCGGCGGGCATTTTTGCCCAGGTTGAAACAGACCGCCACCGCATGGAGAGATTGCCCAGTGAAACCTGACAGCCTCCCAGAGGGCTCCAGGGCAGCGGGGTTGGGGGGTGGGGTGGGGGGCCTCCTTAATGGGTACTCCATGACCCACAGAGGAGCTCCCCCCACAGGCAATGCATGTTCACCCCCCTCCCGATCGCAGAGGCCTGGCTTCAGCCAACCTACCTGAACACTCTTCAAGGGCGCCCTGCCATTGAGGGGCCCTCTCTCTGGAGCTGCAGCCTCAGCAATGGCCACCACTAGCAGTGAGTCTGCTGGCCCTCTGATTGAGCTGGCAGCTCTGGGGGGGGGGCAGACCGCCATCCCTAATTGAACAGCAGCCCCAGTGGCAGCATGTTAACTGGCCGGCGCCGGCAATATGCCGTACCAGGTCCCACTTCCCACCAACGTGGGGTTGCTTCCTGCTTTCAGTCCCGGCAGCAGGACTTGCCGGAAATGGCAAAATGTGGGTGGGAGACAGAGAGTGGGAGGGAGACAGAGACTGTGAGTGGAGGAGAGAGGTCCTGTTCCTGGAGGATGGCAGGAGGAGGCCACCTTGTCATGCAGAAGGGACACCTCTCTATTCAGCATCATCTCCCTCCACCTCCTCTTCCTCCTCCCCTCTCACCTCCTACTCCTCCCCCAACGAGCTGAATTCCAAGTAAAGCCTGGCATGGATATAAAAGTAAAACAGGACCCGGGCCTGACCTGACCACAGCCAACCCGAGCCCGAACCCTTTAATTTCTTTTCATGCCCGACCCGACATGAATCTTCTTCATCTGTTTCCTGCAGCTGGAGTTGTGGGGAATCATGGATAAGCCAGATCCCGTGACTTCCCGGAAACAGTGTTCGGCCGACCCGAGCCCGAATGCTGGACTCAGAATTTTGACCCAACCCAACCCGAAGCTGACATATGTAGTCGGGTCTAGTCGGGGTCGGGTCAGGTAGCCAGGCTTTACTTCCGAGGCCTCAGTGTCCTCAAGGTCCACACCTCTCTGGAGGACCATGTTATGGAGAGTGCAGCAGACCACCACAATGGCGGAAATCCTTGCAGGAGTGTATTGGAGGGTGCTGCCTGACTAGTCCAGTCACCGGAACCGGAATCGCATCTTCAGAAATCCGATGGCCTGCTCAATGTTTGGCCTGCTGAGAAGATGGCACTGGTTGCATCACCTCTGTGCCTCTGTCTAGGGCTCCTTTAGAGGGGTGAGTAGCCATCTCTTCAAGGGATATCCCTTGTGCCCAACGATCCATCCACCCACTTTGAGGGTTGGAGTGAAGATCCAAGGCAGCCTAGGCTATCAGAGAATGAAGCATTATGGCAGCTGCCAGGAAAGTGAGTGCACACATGGAGGAAGCTCTTGCTGTGGTTGCAAGTTGGACTTTGAGGGAGTGGTGGCCTTTCCTGTTGATGGATCTCACTGGCCAGTCACTGGGCGCCTTGATGGCCACATGGGTGCAGTCAATGATACCTACCCTGAGGAAAATCCAGTAATGGAGGAGAAACCCAAAGCCTCCTGTGCCTGCACAGGCCCATCTGTGTCAAAGTGGATGTAGTCCCCCGCCTTCCAGAATATGGCATCCATGAGCTGCCTGATGGCGTTATGAGCTGCCGACTGCGAGATTCCACCCAGGTCTTCAGCTAATCCCTGGAACGAACCGGTTGTATAGAAATTCAGGGCAATGGTGACCTTGACAGCTGCAGGTAGGGGACTGCCATGGGGCCTCAAAGATCAGGGCGCAAATGTCTGAGATTATAAGCCTCCAACAGCACTGGTGATGTATCATTTGCAGGAAACTGACTCTTAGCCTGTGGACCCAGTGTCCTGGGTAGTGCCTTCTTCCCCTTGCAGCCCTCCCCCCTCCCCCCTCCCCCCACCCCCACTGTGCTCCTCTGGCCTCCTGCTGTCCAGGAGGCTGCATCTGCTGAATCTCATCCTGGTTGCTCTGTCCAATGTCAGAGTAGCCTCTTCCCATATGACCTCACTCCGCTGGAATTTGTGTGTTTACCAGGCCATCCCCTGCCAATCCCAGTGCCCCAGTGATGCCAGCGGGATCATATCCCTCTCCAGATTCCTACCACCCTCCACTGTGAAAAGCAAGTCTTACAGCTCCAGCAATGGCTACTCTGTGGCACTCTTGGAGCAGCTGAGCTTTATTTTGGACCTTTGCATTGTGTCAATCAGCCCTTCCCATAGCCCTCATGGCCCTCCATATTGTTCATGCCCTCTACACCCTGCCATGTTCCAGACATGGCGTTCTTCCCATGCTCTTCCTTTGAAAATCACAAACTGCATCTGAACGCCTGTTAATAAGCTTCACAATGAGCTCAACAGGCAGTTAACTGGAGGCGTACAGCCTTGTTGTTCCCTCCCAACCAGCATCCAACTTCTGAGAACACGATCTTCAAATTGCGCACACATCTACTTCCGCTCCCAATGGGCTTTGAAAATCTGGCCCAGGGAGTGGGGAGTGACGGAGATTCACAGAGTGGGAGAGAGAGAGAGAGAGAGACAGAGTGGGGGAGAGTAACAGATGGAAGGGAGAGTGGGAGAGAAAGAGAGTGTGGGTGGGAGAGAGAGAGTGGGAATTAGAGTGTCGGGGTAGAAAACAAGAGCAGGAGAGAGATAGTGTGAGGGTTACTGTGAGAGTTGTGTGTCTTTGCTGGACTTTGGTGCCAGATAGCTGATCCGCAGTTAGTTTTAGCTGGTACTGCCGTGAGAATCCTGGCTGAATTTCCCTTCTCGATCCCTAGCTGAGATCAATAGATAGGGAGTGCAAATTAGTTGATGCAGACAAATGGTCCATTGCATCCAGCGAACTCATCTAACCAAATGATTTGGAACGTTTTAGCATCACCTCCCTGTCCTGCCTGTTGTATGTTCGGTTGGTACACTGCCACCTTAATATGCTTAGCTAGCCTAACTTAGAGAGATTCCTTAGTCTTGAGTACTTAGAACGTTAACCTTTATTACATTATAACTATGTACAGCTACACACCAGTCTGTGTGACTCCTCGGGAGCCATGCTTCATCTCTCTTCAAGTCTTTAGCACATGTGATCTCTTACATCATCAAGGTAGGAGGTATTATTTACACTTTCCAAGCATTAACCTTTTCAGGGCCTCATGCTACACTGCCCAGTGACCCTCATGTACGATATATGCTCTGATATTGCGCACATTGGCTGTGATGCCCCATAGTTAAAGAATTGTCTAGACAGGGATCAGGAGCAGGAACCCTGTCTGATTTTAACCTCTCTCTAATCCAGGGGTCTTGGGGCAGGAATCAGGAGCTGGATTCCTGGCTGATTCGGGTCACTGGTCAATGCAGTAGAAGCGTCTGAAAGGGTTTGTTGAGAAAGTAATGTTGAGAAAGTGTAGAAATACCTCCTACCATGATGATGTAAGAGATCACATGTGAAAGAGACTTGAGCAGGAACCCTGGCTAATTTAACCTCTCTGCCCACCAAAGCTACTAAGTATCATCACCTCATTCCATGACAATATGAAAGGCACAAGTCAACATGGTGGCTCCTCATCAGAGCCCTTTCCTATCCTGAGTGGTGTGAAACAGGGCTGTGTTCTCGCACCCACACTTTTTGGGATTTTCTTCTCCCTGCTGCTTTCACATGCATTCAAGTCCTCTGAAGAAGGAATTTTCCTCCACACAAGATCAGGGGCAGGTTGTTCAACCTTGCCCGTCTAAGAGCGAAGTCCAAAGTACGGAAAGTCCTCATCAGGGAACTCCTCTTTGCTGACGATGCTGCTTTAACATCTCACACTGAAGAGTGCCTGCAGAGTCTCATCGACAGGTTTGCGGCTGCCTGCAATGAATTTGGCCTAACCATCAGCCTCAAGAAAACGAACATCATGGGGCAGGACGTCAGAAATGCTCCATCCATCAATATTGGCGACCACGCTCTGGAAGTGGTTCAAGAGTTCACCTACCGAGGCTCAACTATCACCAGTAACCTGTCTCTCTAGATGCAGAAATCAACAAGTGCATGGGTAAGGCTTCCACTGCTATGTCCAGACTGGCCAAGAGAGTGTGGGAAAATAGTGCACTGACACGGAACACAAAAGTCCGAGTGTACCAGGCCTGTGTCCTCAGTACCTTGCTCTATGGCAGCGAGGCCTGGACAATGTATGCCAGCCAAGAGCGACGTCTCAATTCATTCCATCTTCGCTGCCTCCGGAGAATACTTGGCATCAGGTGGCAGGACCGTATCTCCAACACAGAAGTCCTCGAAGTGGCCAACATCCCCAGCTTGTACACACTACTGAGTCAGCAGCGCTTGAGACGGCTTGGCCATGTGAGCCGCATGAAAGATGGCAGGATCCCCAAAGACACATTGTACAGCGAGCTCGCCACTGGTATCAGACCCACTGACCGTCCATGACTCTGCTATACAGACGTCTGCAAACGCAACATGAAATCCTGTGACATTGATCACAAGTCGTGGGAGTCAGTTGCCAGCGTTCGCCAGAGCTGGCGGGCAGCCATAAAGACAGGACTAAAATGTGGCGAGTTGAAGAGACTTAGTAGTTGGCAGGAAAAAAGACAGAGGTGCAAGGGGAGAGCCAACTGTGCAACAGCCCCGACAAACAAATTTCTCTGCAGCAGCTGTGGAAGAGCCTGTCACTCTAGAATTGGCCTTTATAGCTACTCCAGGCACTGCTTCACAAACCACTGACCACCTCCAGGCGCGTATCCATTGTCTCTCGAGATAAGGAGGCCCAAAACAAACCCAGTAATCAGTGAACAGTGATCAGGAGCAGGAACACTGGCTGATTTAAACTCCCCCTAACCCAGGGATCAAACTACACTCCCACACAGAACTGAGAGGATAAGAGAGAATAACACCCAGTGCTGCCCAGAGGAAGCTCCTGGAGCCCACTTCCAGAGCAGAATTTTCAAACATTTTTCCTCCCGAGATGGACCACTCAGCCGGGTGCGAGAGACTTCAGAAAGGAGAATGAAGAACAAACATGTGGGAAAATAAAAATAAAGCAGGAGGTTGAGAACAAGGAAACAAAGATATCACTTTGTGTACGGAATGTGCCTTGCCGAGCCAGCAGTACTGTTATGGTGTCAGGGGACACTCAGACTGAAAGTGTAGCAAGTTATTTATAAAGCAAACCGTCTGCTTCTATCACAGATGCACCATTCCCATAAACGTCGTTATCACACCCAGTTAACTCTCACACCCCATAAAAGTCAATATCAAACCCAGTCTAAACTCACACCCCATAAACTTCAATATCACACCCAGCCTAATCTCACACACATTAACTTCAGTATCACACCCAGTCTAATCTCACACCCCATAAACGTCAGTATCACAACCAGTCTAATCTCACACCCCATAAACTTCAATATCACACCCAGTCTAATCTCACAACCCATAAATGTCAATATCACACCCAGTCTCATCGCACACCCCATAAACTCCAATAGTACACCCAGTCTAATCTCACACCCCATAAACTTCAATATCGCACCCAGTCTAATCTCACACCCATAAAATTCAATATCACACCCAGTCTAATCACGCTCCCCATAAACCTCAATATCACACCCAGTCTAATCTCACACCCATAAAATTCAATATCACACCCAGTCTAATCACGCTCCCCATAAACCTCAATATCACACACAGTCTAATCTCACACCTCATAAAATTCAATATCACACCCAGTCTAATCACGCTCCCCATAAACCTCAATATCACACACAGTCTAATCTCACACCTCATAAAATTCAATATCACACCCAGTCTAATCACGCTCCCCATAAACCTCAATATCACACACAGTCCAATCTCACAACACACAAACTTCAATATCCCACCAAGCCTAATCTCAGACACCATAAACTTCAGTATCACACCCTGTCTAATCTCACACCTCATAAACGTTAATATCACACCCAGTCTACTCTCACAACCCATAAACATCAAAATCGCAGCCAGTCTAATCTCACACCCCATAAACATCACGATCACACCCAGTCTAATCTCACAACCCATAAACTTCAATATCACACCCAGCACAATCACACACCCCATAAACTTCAGTATCACACTCAGTCTAACCTCCCTCCCCAAAATCTTCAGTATCACACCCAGTCTAATCTCACACCCATGAACTTCAGCATCACACCCAGTCTAATCTCACACGTGGTAAACGTCAATATGACGCCCAGTCTAATCTCACACCCCATAAACATCAGTATCACACCCAATCAAATCTCACATCCCATTAACGTCAGTATCACAACCAGTCTAATATCACACCCCATAAACTTCAGGATCACAGCCAGTCTAATCTCACATCCCGTAAACGTCAATATCACACCCAGTCTGAACTCACACCCCATAAACTTCAATATCACACCCAGTCTAATCTCACACCCCACAAAACATCAATATCGCACCCAGTCTAAACTCACACACATAAAAGTCAATATCGCACCCAGTCTAATCTCACACCCCAAAAACTTCAATATCACACCCTGTCTAATCTCACACCCCACAAAACATCAATATCGCACCCAGTCTAAACTCACACACATAAAAGTCAATATCGCACCCAGTCTAACCTCACACCCCAAAAACTTCAATATCACTCCCAGTCTAATCTCACACCCCATAAACCTCAATGTCACATCCAGTCTAATCTCACTGCCCGAAACTTCAATAACACACCCAGTCCAATCTCACACCCATAAAAGTCAATATCACACCCAGTCTAATCACATAGCCCATAAACTTCAATATCCCACCCAGCCTAATCTCAGACACCATAATCTTCAGTATCACGCCCTGTCTAATCTCACATCCCATAAACGTTAATATCACACCCAGTCGACTCTCACAACCCATAAACATCACTATCACACCCAGTCTAATCTCTCATCCCATAAACATCACTATCACACCCAGTATAATCTCACACCTCATAAACTTCAATATCACACCCAGTTTAATCTCACATTCCTAAACTTCAGTATCACACACAGTCTAATCTCACACCCCATAAAATTCAATATCCGACCCAGTCTCATCTCTTAGCCCACAAACTTCAATATCACAGCCAGTCTAACTTCACACCCATTAACTTCAATATCACACCCTATCTAATCTCACACCCCATAAACTTAAATATCACAACAAGTATAATCTCACACCCAATAAACTTCAATATCACACCCAGTCTAATCTCACACCCCATAATTTTCAATATCACACTCAGTCTTGTCTCACACCCCTAAATTTCAATATCACTCCCAATCTAATCTCACGCCCCATAAACTTCAATAACACACCCAGTCGAATCTCACACCCATAAACATCAATATCACACCCCTAAACCTGTACATCAGACCCAGTCTAATCTCACTACCCATAAACGTCAATATCGCAACCAGTCTAATCTCACACCCCATAAAGGTCAATTCACACCCAGTCTAATCTCACACCACATAAACGTCAACATCACACCCAGTCTAATCTCAGAACCTACAAACTTCAATATCACACCCAGTCTTACCTCACACCCCATAAAATTCAATTTCACACCCAGTCAAATGTCACACCCCATAAACATTAATATCACACCCAATCTCATCTCACACCCATGAAATTCAATATCGCATACAATCTAATCTCACACCCATAAAATTCAATTTCACACCCAGTCGAATCTCACACACCATAAACGTCGATATCACGCCCAGTCTAATCTCACAGCCAAAAAATTCAATATCCACTCCCAATCTAATCTCACGCCCACTAGATTCAGTATCACACCCAGTCTAATCTCTCTCCCCATAAACTTCAATATCACACCCAGTCCAATCTCACACCCCACAAACTTCAATACCACACCCAGTCAAATCTGACAACCATAAACTTCAAAATTACATCCAGTCTAATCTCACAACCCACAAACATAAATATCACCCCCAGTCTATTCTCACACCCCATAAACGTCTACATCACACCCTGTCTAATCTCACATCCATAAACTTCAATATCACACCCTGTCTAATCTCACACCCCATAATCTTCAATATCACACCCAGTCTAATCTCACACCCATAAAATTCAATTTCACAACCAGTCCAATCGGACTCCCCATTAACTTCAATATTACACCCAGTCTAATCTCACACCCCATAAACTTCAATATCACACACAGTCGAACCTCACACCCTATAAACTTCTATATAACACCCAATCTAATCTCACAGCCAAAAAATTCAATATCACTCCCAATCTAATCTCACACTGCATAAACTTCAATATCACACCCAATCTAATCTCACACCCACTAGATTCAATATCACACCCAGTCTAATCTCTCTCCCCATAAACTTCAATATCACACCCAGTCTAATCTAACACCCCACAAACTTCAATACCACACCCAGTCAAATCTGACACCCCATAAACTTCAAAATTACATCCAGTCTAATCTCACAACCCACAAACATAAATATCACCCCCAGTCTATTCTCACACCCCATAAACGTCTACATCACACCCTGTCTAATCTCACATCCATAAACTTCAATATCACACCCTGTCTAATCTCACACCCCATAATCTTCAATATCACACCCAATCTAATCTCACATCCCGTAAACTTCTATATCACACCGAGTCTAATCTCACATCCATAAAATTCAATATCACACACTGTCCAATCTCACACCCCATAAACGTCAATATAACACCCAGTCTAATCTCACGCCCATAAACTTCAATATCACACCCAGTCTAATCTCAAACCCCATAAAATTCAATATCACACCCAGTCTAATCTCACACCCATAAAATTCAATATCACACCCAGTCTAATCTCAAACCCCATAAAATTCAATATCACACCCAGTCTAATCTCACACCCATAAAATTCAATATCACACCCAGTCTAACCTCGCTCCCTATAAACTTCGATATCACACCCAATCTAATCTCACATCCATAAACTTCTATATCACACCCAATCTAATCTCACAGCCAAAAAATTCAATATCACTCCCAATCTAATCTCACACTGCATAAACTTCAATATCACACCCAATCTAATCTCACACCCACTAGATTCAATATCACACCCAGTCTAATCTCACACCCACTAGATTCAATATCACACCCAGTCTAATCTCTCTCCCCATAAACTTCAATATCACACCCAGTCTAATCTAACACCCCACAAACTTCAATACCACAGCCAGTCTAATCTGACACCCATAAACTTCAAAATTACATCCAGTCTAATCTCACAACCCACAAACATAAATATCACCCCCAGTCTATTCTCACACCCCATAAACGTCTACATCACACCCTGTCTAATCTCACATCCATAAACTTCAATATCACACCCAGTCTAATCTCACAACCCATAAATGTCAATATCACACCCAGTCTCATCGCACACCCCATAAACTCCAATAGTACACCCAGTCTAATCTCACACCCCATAAACTTCAATATCGCACCCAGTCTAATCTCACACCCATAAAATTCAATATCACACCCAGTCTAATCACGCTCCCCATAAACCTCAATATCACACCCAGTCTAATCTCACACCCATAAAATTCAATATCACACCCAGTCTAATCACGCTCCCCATAAACCTCAATATCACACACAGTCTAATCTCACACCTCATAAAATTCAATATCACACCCAGTCTAATCACGCTCCCCATAAACCTCAATATCACACACAGTCTAATCTCACACCTCATAAAATTCAATATCACACCCAGTCTAATCACGCTCCCCATAAACCTCAATATCACACACAGTCCAATCTCACAACACACAAACTTCAATATCCCACCAAGCCTAATCTCAGACACCATAAACTTCAGTATCACACCCTGTCTAATCTCACACCTCATAAACGTTAATATCACACCCAGTCTACTCTCACAACCCATAAACATCAAAATCGCAGCCAGTCTAATCTCACACCCCATAAACATCACGATCACACCCAGTCTAATCTCACAACCCATAAACTTCAATATCACACCCAGCACAATCACACACCCCATAAACTTCAGTATCACACTCAGTCTAACCTCCCTCCCCAAAATCTTCAGTATCACACCCAGTCTAATCTCACACCCATGAACTTCAGCATCACACCCAGTCTAATCTCACACGTGGTAAACGTCAATATGACGCCCAGTCTAATCTCACACCCCATAAACATCAGTATCACACCCAATCAAATCTCACATCCCATTAACGTCAGTATCACAACCAGTCTAATATCACACCCCATAAACTTCAGGATCACAGCCAGTCTAATCTCACATCCCGTAAACGTCAATATCACACCCAGTCTGAACTCACACCCCATAAACTTCAATATCACACCCAGTCTAATCTCACACCCCACAAAACATCAATATCGCACCCAGTCTAAACTCACACACATAAAAGTCAATATCGCACCCAGTCTAATCTCACACCCCAAAAACTTCAATATCACACCCTGTCTAATCTCACACCCCACAAAACATCAATATCGCACCCAGTCTAAACTCACACACATAAAAGTCAATATCGCACCCAGTCTAACCTCACACCCCAAAAACTTCAATATCACTCCCAGTCTAATCTCACACCCCATAAACCTCAATGTCACATCCAGTCTAATCTCACTGCCCGAAACTTCAATAACACACCCAGTCCAATCTCACACCCATAAAAGTCAATATCACACCCAGTCTAATCACATAGCCCATAAACTTCAATATCCCACCCAGCCTAATCTCAGACACCATAATCTTCAGTATCACGCCCTGTCTAATCTCACATCCCATAAACGTTAATATCACACCCAGTCGACTCTCACAACCCATAAACATCACTATCACACCCAGTCTAATCTCTCATCCCATAAACATCACTATCACACCCAGTATAATCTCACACCTCATAAACTTCAATATCACACCCAGTTTAATCTCACATTCCTAAACTTCAGTATCACACACAGTCTAATCTCACACCCCATAAAATTCAATATCCGACCCAGTCTCATCTCTTAGCCCACAAACTTCAATATCACAGCCAGTCTAACTTCACACCCATTAACTTCAATATCACACCCTATCTAATCTCACACCCCATAAACTTAAATATCACAACAAGTATAATCTCACACCCAATAAACTTCAATATCACACCCAGTCTAATCTCACACCCCATAATTTTCAATATCACACTCAGTCTTGTCTCACACCCCTAAATTTCAATATCACTCCCAATCTAATCTCACGCCCCATAAACTTCAATAACACACCCAGTCGAATCTCACACCCATAAACATCAATATCACACCCCTAAACCTGTACATCAGACCCAGTCTAATCTCACTACCCATAAACGTCAATATCGCAACCAGTCTAATCTCACACCCCATAAAGGTCAATTCACACCCAGTCTAATCTCACACCACATAAACGTCAACATCACACCCAGTCTAATCTCAGAACCTACAAACTTCAATATCACACCCAGTCTTACCTCACACCCCATAAAATTCAATTTCACACCCAGTCAAATGTCACACCCCATAAACATTAATATCACACCCAATCTCATCTCACACCCATGAAATTCAATATCGCATACAATCTAATCTCACACCCATAAAATTCAATTTCACACCCAGTCGAATCTCACACACCATAAACGTCGATATCACGCCCAGTCTAATCTCACAGCCAAAAAATTCAATATCCACTCCCAATCTAATCTCACGCCCACTAGATTCAGTATCACACCCAGTCTAATCTCTCTCCCCATAAACTTCAATATCACACCCAGTCCAATCTCACACCCCACAAACTTCAATACCACACCCAGTCAAATCTGACAACCATAAACTTCAAAATTACATCCAGTCTAATCTCACAACCCACAAACATAAATATCACCCCCAGTCTATTCTCACACCCCATAAACGTCTACATCACACCCTGTCTAATCTCACATCCATAAACTTCAATATCACACCCTGTCTAATCTCACACCCCATAATCTTCAATATCACACCCAGTCTAATCTCACACCCATAAAATTCAATTTCACAACCAGTCCAATCGGACTCCCCATTAACTTCAATATTACACCCAGTCTAATCTCACACCCCATAAACTTCAATATCACACACAGTCGAACCTCACACCCTATAAACTTCTATATAACACCCAATCTAATCTCACAGCCAAAAAATTCAATATCACTCCCAATCTAATCTCACACTGCATAAACTTCAATATCACACCCAATCTAATCTCACACCCACTAGATTCAATATCACACCCAGTCTAATCTCTCTCCCCATAAACTTCAATATCACACCCAGTCTAATCTAACACCCCACAAACTTCAATACCACACCCAGTCAAATCTGACACCCCATAAACTTCAAAATTACATCCAGTCTAATCTCACAACCCACAAACATAAATATCACCCCCAGTCTATTCTCACACCCCATAAACGTCTACATCACACCCTGTCTAATCTCACATCCATAAACTTCAATATCACACCCTGTCTAATCTCACACCCCATAATCTTCAATATCACACCCAATCTAATCTCACATCCCGTAAACTTCTATATCACACCGAGTCTAATCTCACATCCATAAAATTCAATATCACACACTGTCCAATCTCACACCCCATAAACGTCAATATAACACCCAGTCTAATCTCACGCCCATAAACTTCAATATCACACCCAGTCTAATCTCAAACCCCATAAAATTCAATATCACACCCAGTCTAATCTCACACCCATAAAATTCAATATCACACCCAGTCTAATCTCAAACCCCATAAAATTCAATATCACACCCAGTCTAATCTCACACCCATAAAATTCAATATCACACCCAGTCTAACCTCGCTCCCTATAAACTTCGATATCACACCCAATCTAATCTCACATCCATAAACTTCTATATCACACCCAATCTAATCTCACAGCCAAAAAATTCAATATCACTCCCAATCTAATCTCACACTGCATAAACTTCAATATCACACCCAATCTAATCTCACACCCACTAGATTCAATATCACACCCAGTCTAATCTCACACCCACTAGATTCAATATCACACCCAGTCTAATCTCTCTCCCCATAAACTTCAATATCACACCCAGTCTAATCTAACACCCCACAAACTTCAATACCACAGCCAGTCTAATCTGACACCCATAAACTTCAAAATTACATCCAGTCTAATCTCACAACCCACAAACATAAATATCACCCCCAGTCTATTCTCACACCCCATAAACGTCTACATCACACCCTGTCTAATCTCACATCCATAAACTTCAATATCACACCCTGTCTAATCTCACACCCCATAATCTTCAATATCACACCCAATCTAATCTCACATCCCGTAAACTTCTATATCACACCGAGTCTAATCTCACATCCATAAAATTCAATATCACACACTGTCCAATCTCACACCCCATAAACGTCAATATAACACCCAGTCTAATCTCACGCCCATAAACTTCAATATCACACCCAGTCTAATCTCAAACCCCATAAAATTCAATATCACACCCAGTCTAATCTCACACCCATAAAATTCAATATCACACCCAGTCTAACCTCACTCCCTATAAACTTCGATATCACACCCAATCTAATCTCACATCCATAAACTTCTATATCACACCCAATCTAATCTCACAGCCAAAAAATTCAATATCACACCCAGTTGAATCGCACATCCCATCAACTTCTATATCACACCGAGTCTAATCTCACATCCATAAAATTCAATATCACACACTATCCAATCACAAACCCCATAAACTTCAATAGAACACCCAGTCTAATCTCACGCCCATAAAATTCAATATCACACCCAGTCTAATCTCTATCCCCATAAACTTCAGTATCACATCCAGTCTAATCTCACACCCATAAACATCAATATCACACCCAGTTCAATCTCACCCCATAAAAGTCAATATCACACCCAGTCTAATCTCACTCCCGAAAAACTTCAATATCAAACCCAGTCAAATCTCACACCCATAAACTTCAATATCACACCCAGTCTAATCTCACACCCCATAAAATTCAATATCACACCGAGTCTAATCGCACACCCATTAAATTTAATATCACACCCAGTCTAATCGGACTCCCCATTAACTTCAATATCACACCCAGTCTAACCTCACTCCCCATAAACCTCAATATTACACCCAGTCCAATCTCACACCCCATAAACTGCAATATCACACCCAGTAGACCCTCACACCACATAAACCTCAATATCACACCGAGTCTAATCGCACACCCATAAAATTTAATATCACACCCAGTCTAATCGGACTCCCCATTAACTTCAATATCACACCCAGTCTAATCTCACACGCCATAAACTTCAAAATCACACCCAGTCGAATCTCACACCCCATAAACCTCTATATCACACCCAATATAATCACAGCCAAAAAATTCAATATCACACTCAGTTGAATCTGACATCCCATCAACTTCTATATCACACCGAGTCTAATCTCACGCCCATAAAATTCAATATCACACCCTGTCTAATCTCTCTCCCCATAAACTTCAAAATCACTCCCAGTCTAATCTCACACCCATAAAATTCAATATCACACCCAGTCTAACCTCACTCCCCATAAACTTCAATATGACACCCAGTCTAATCTCAAACCCCATAAAATTCAATATCACACCCTGTCTAATCTCACACCCATAAAATTCAATATCACACCCAGTCTAACCTCACTCCCCATAATCTTCAATATGACACCCAGTCTAATCTCACACCACATAAACCTCAATATCACACCGAGTCTAATCGCACACCCATAAAATTTAATATCACACCCAGTCTAATCGGACTCCCCATTAACTTCAATATCACACCCAATCTGATCTCACACCCATAAAATTCAATATCACACCCAATCTAATCACACACCCATAAAATTTAATATCACACCCAGTCGAATCTCACACCCCATAAACCTCTAGATCACACCCAATATAATCACAGCCAAAAAATTCAATATCACACCCAGTTGAATCTGACATCCCATAAATTTCTATATCACACCGAGTCTAATCGCACACCCATAAAATTTAATATCACACCCAGTCTAATCGGACTCCCCATTAACTTCAATATCACACCCAGTCTAATCGCACACCCCATAAACCTCAATATCACACCCAGTCTAATCTCACAGCCATAAAATTCAATATCACACCCAGTCTAATCTCACACCCCACAAACTTCAATACCACACCCAGTCAAATCTGACACCACTGAACTTCAAAATTACATCCAGTCTAATCTCACAACCACAAACATAAATATCACCCCCAGTCTATTCTGACACCTCATAAACGTCTATATCACACCCTGTCTAATCTCACATCCATAAACTTCAATATCACACCCTGTCTAATCTCACACCCCATAATCGTCAATATCACACCCAGTCTAATCTCACACCCATAAAATTCAATTTCACAACCAGTCCAATCGGACTCACCATTAACTTCAATATCACACCGAGTCTAATCTCACATCCATAAAATTCAATATCACACACTGTCCAATCTCACACCCCATAAACGTCAATATAACACCCAGTCTAATCTCACGCCCATAAACTTCAATATCACACCCAGTCTAATCTCAAACCCCATAAAATTCAATATCACACCCAGTCTAATCTCACACCCATAAAATTCAATATCACACCCAGTCTAATCTCAAACCCCATAAAATTCAATATCACACCCAGTCTAATCTCACACCCATAAAATTCAATATCACACCCAGTCTAACCTCGCTCCCTATAAACTTCGATATCACACCCAATCTAATCTCACATCCATAAACTTCTATATCACACCCAATCTAATCTCACAGCCAAAAAATTCAATATCACTCCCAATCTAATCTCACACTGCATAAACTTCAATATCACACCCAATCTAATCTCACACCCACTAGATTCAATGTCACACCCAGTCTAATCTCTCTCCCCATAAACTTCAATATCACACCCAGTCTAATCTAACACCCCACAAACTTCAATACCACAGCCAGTCTAATCTGATACCCATAAACTTCAAAATTACATCCAGTCTAATCTCACAACCCACAAACATAAATATCACCCCCAGTCTATTCTCACACCCCATAAACGTCTACATCACACCCTGTCTAATCTCACATCCATGAACTTCAATATCACACCCTGTCGAATCTCACACCCCATAATCTTCAATATCACACCCAATCTAATCTCACATCCCGTAAACTTCTATATCACACCGAGTCTAATCTCACATCCATAAAATTCAATATCACACACTGTCCAATCTCACACCCCATAAACGTCAATATAACACCCAGTCTAATCTCACGCCCATAAACTTCAATATCACACCCAGTCTAATCTCAAACCCCATAAAATTCGATATCACACCCAGTCTAATCTCACACCCATAAAATTCAATATCACACCCAGTCTAACCTCACTCCCTATAAACTTCGATATCACACCCAATCTAATCTCACATCCATAAACTTCTATATCACACCCAATCTAATCTCACAGCCAAAAAATTCAATATCACACCCAGTTGAATCGCACATCCCATCAACTTCTATATCACACCGAGTCTAATCTCACATCCATAAAATTCAATATCACACACTATCCAATCACAAACCCCATAAACTTCAATAGAACACCCAGTCTAATCTCACGCCCATAAAATTCAATATCACACCCAGTCTAATCTCTATCCCCATAAACTTCAGTATCAAACCCAGTCAAATCTCACACCCATAAACTTCAATATCACACCCAGTCTAATCTCAAACCCCATAAAATTCAATATCACACCGAGTCTAATCGCACACCCATAAAATTTAATATCACAGCCAGTCTAATCGGACTCCCCATTAACTTCAATATCACACCCAGTCTAACCTCACTCCCCATAAACTTCGATATTACACCCAGTCTAATCTCACACCCCATAAACTGCAATATCACACCCAGTAGACCCTCACACCACATAAACCTCAATATCACACCGAGTCTAATCGCACACCCATAAAATTTAATATCACACCCAGTCTAATCGGACTCCCCATTAACTTCAATATCACACCCAGTCTCATCTCACACCCCATAAACTTCAATATCACACCCAGTCTAATCTCACACCCATAAAATTCAATATCACACCCAATCTAATCACACACCCATAAAATTTAATATCACACCCAGTCTAATCTCACACGCCATAAACTTCAAAATCACACCCAGTCGAATCTCACACCCCATAAACCTCTATATCACACCCAATATAATCACAGCCAAAAAATTCAATATCACACTCAGTTGAATCTGACATCCCATCAACTTCTATATCACACCGAGTCTAATCTCACGCCCATAAAATTCAATATCACACACTGTCCAATCTCACACCCCATAAACTTCAATATAACACCCAGTCTAATCTCACACCACATAATCTTCAAAATCACTCCCAGTCTAATCTCACACCCATAAAATTCAATATTACACCCAGTCTAACCTCACTCCCCATAAACTTCAATATGACACCGAGTCTAATCTCACACCACATAAACCTCAATATCACACCGAGTCTAATCGCACACCCATAAAATTTAATATCACACCCAGTCTAATCGGACTCCCCATTAACTTCAATATCACACCCAGTCTAATCGGACTCCCCATTAACTTCAATATCACACCCAGTCTAATCTCACACCCCATAAACTTCAAAATCACACCCAGTCTAATCTCACACCCATAAAATTCAATATCACACCCAATCTAATCTCACACCCATAAAATTCAATATCACACCCAATCTAATCACACACCCATAAAATTTAATATCACACCCAGTCTAATCTCACACGCCATAAACTTCAAAATCACACCCAGTCTAATCTCACACCCATAAAATTCAATATCACACCCAATCTAATCACACACCCATAAAATTTAATATCACACCCAGTCTAATCGCACACCCCATAAACTTCAAAATCACACCCAGTCTAATCTCACACCCATAAAATTCAATATCACACCCAATCTAATCACACACCCATAAAATTTAATATCACACCCAGTCTAATCTCACACGCCATAAACCTCGAAATGACACCCAATATAATCACAGCCAAAAAATTCAATATCACACCCAGTTGAATCTGACATCCCATAAATTTCTATATCACACAGAGTCTAATCTCACATCCATAAACTTCAGTATCACACCCTGTCAATTCTCACACCCCATAAACTTCAATATCACACCCAGTCTAATCTCACTCCCCAATAACTTCAATATCACACCCAGCACAATCTCACAACCCATAAATGTCAATATCACACCCAGTCTCATCTCACACCCCATAAACTCCAATAGTACACCCAGTATAATATCACACCCCATAAACTTCATTATCACACCCAGTCTGATCTCACACCCCATAATCGTCAATATCACACCCAGTCTAATCTCACACCCATAAAATTCAATTTCACAACCAGTCTAATCGGACTCCCCATTAACTTCTATATAACACCCAATCTAATCTCACATCCCATAAACTTCTATATCACAACGAGTCTAATCTCACATCCATAAAATTCAATATCACACCCAGTCTAATCTCACGCCCATAAAATTCAATATCACACCCAGTCTAATCTCACACCCATAAAATTCAATATCACACCCTGTCTAATCTCACACCCCATAATCTTCAAAATCACTCCCAGTCTAATCTTACACCCATAAAATTCAATATCACACCCAGTCTAACCTCACTCCCTATAAACTTCTATATCACACCCAATCTAATCTCACAGCCAAAAAATTCAATATCACACCCAGTTGAATCTCACATCCCATCAACTTCTATATCACACCGAGTCTAATCTCACATCCATAAAATTCAATATCACACACTGTCCAATCTCACACCCCATAAACTTCAATATAACACCCAGTCTAATCTCACACCCATAAAATTCAATATCACACCCAGTCTAATCTCACACCCCATAATCTTCAAAATCACTCCCAGTCTAATCTCACATCCATAAACTTCAATATCACACCCAGTCTAATCTCAAACCCCATAAAATTCAATATCACACCCTGTCTAATCTCACACCCCATAATCTTCAAAATCACTCCCAGTCTAATCTCACATCCATAAACTTCTATATCACACCCAATCTAATCTCACAGCCAAAAAATTCAATATCACACCCAGTTGAATCGCACATCCCATCAACTTCTATATCACACCGAGTCTAATCTCAATCCATAAAATTCAATATCACACACTGTCCAATCTCACACCCCATAAACTTCAATATAACACCCAGTCTAATCTCACGCCCATAAAATTCAATATCACACCCAGTCCAATCTCACCCCATAAATGTCAATATCACACCCAGTCTAATCTCACTCCCCCAAAAACTTCAATATCAAACACAGTCAAATCTCACATCCATAAACTTCAATATCACACCCAGTCTAATCTCACACCCCATAATCTTCAAAATCACTCCCAGTCTAATCTCACACCCATAAAATTCAATATCACACCCAGTCTAACCTCACTCCCCATGAACTTCAATATTACACCCAGTCTAATCTCACACCCCATAAACGGCAATATCACACCCAGAAGACCCTCACACCACATAAACCTCAATATCACACCGAGTCTAATCTCACACCCATAAAATTTAATATCACACCCAGTCTAATCGGACTCCCCATTAACTTCAATATCACACCCAGTCTAATCGCACACCCATAAAATTCTATATCACACCCAATCTAATCTCACACGCCATAAACTTCAAAATCACACCCAGTCGAATCTCACACCCATAAACTTCTATATCACACCCAATATAATCACAGCCAAAAAATTCAAGATCACACCCAGTTGAATCTGACATCCCATAAATTTCTATATCACACAGAGTCTAATCTCACATCCATAAACTTCAGTATCACACCCAGTCTAATCTCACACCCATAAAATTCAATATCACACCCAGTCTAATCTCACTCCCCATAAACTTCAGTATCACATCCAGACTAATCTCACACCCATAAACATCAATATCGCACCCAGTCCAATCTCACCCCATAAAAGTCAATATCACACCCAGTCTAATCTCACTCCCCAAAAACCTCAATATCAAACACAGTCAAATCTCACATCCATAAACTTCAATATCACACCCAGTCTAATCTCTCTCCCCATAAAATTCAATATCACACCCTGTCTAATCTCACACCCCATAATCTTCAAAATCACTCCCAGTCTAATCTCACACCCATAAAATTCAATATCACACCCAGTCTAACCTCACTCCCCATGAACTTCAATATTACACCCAGTCTAATCTCACACCCCATAAACTGCAATATCACACCCAGTAGACCCTCACACCACATAAACCTCAATATCACACCGAGTCTAATCTCATACCCATAAAATTTAATATCACACCCAGTCTAATCGGACTCCCCATTAACTTCAATATCACACCCAGTCTAATCGCACACCCATAATATTCAATATCACACCCAATCTAATCACACACCCATAAAATTTAATATCACACCCAGTCTAATCTCACACGCCATAAACTTCAAAATCACACCCAGTTGAATCTCACACCCCATAAACCTCTATATCACACCCAATATAATCACAGCCAAAAAATTCAATATCACACCCAGTTGAAGCTGACATCCCATAAATTTCTATATCACACAGAGCCTAATCTCACATCCATAAACTTCAATATCACACCCACTCTAATCTCACTCCCCAATAACTTCAATATCACACCCAGCACAATCTCACAACCCATAAATGTCAATATCACTCCCAGTCTCATCTCACACCCCATAAACTCCAATAGTACACCCAGTATAATATCACACCCCATAAACTTCATTATCACACCCAGTCTGATCTCACACCCCATAAACTTCAATATCACACCCTGTCTAATCTCACACCCCATAATCGTCAATATCACACCCAGTCTAATCTCACACCCATAAAATTCAATTTCACAACCAGTCTAATCTCACTCCCCAAAAACTTCAATATCAAACCCAGTCTAATCTCAAACCACATAAACTTAAAAATCACACCCAAGCTAATCTCAAACCACATAAAATTCAATATCACACCCTGTCTAATCTCACTCCCCATAATCTTCAAAATCACTCCCAGTCTAATCTCACACCCATAAAATTCAATATCACACCCTGTCTAACCTCACTCCCTATAAACGTCTATATCACACCCAATCTAATCTCACATCCATAAACTTCTATATCACACCCAATCTAATCTCACAGCCAAAAAATTCAATATCACACCCAGTTGAATCGCACATCCCATCAACTTCTATATCACACCGAGTCTAATCTCACATCCATAGAATTCAATATCACACACTGTCCAATCTCACACCCCATAAACTTCAATATAACACCCAGTCTAATCTCACGCCCATAAAATTCAATATCACACCCAGTCTAATCTCACTCCCGAAAAACTTCAATATCAAACCCAGTCCAATCTCAAACCCCATAAAATTCAATATCACACCCTGTCTAATCTCACACCCCATAAACTTCAATATAACACCCAGTCTAATCTCACACCCATAAAATTCAATGTCACACCCAGTCTAACCTCACTCCCCATAAACTTCAATATTACACCCAGTCTAATCTCACTCCCGAAAAACTTTAATATCAAACCCAGTCAAATCTCACACCCATAAACTTCAATATCACACCCAGTCTAATCTCATACCCCATAATCTTCAAAATCACTCCCAGTCTAATCTCACACCCATAAAATTCAATATCACACCCCATCTAATCTCACACCCATAAAATTCAATATCACACCCAATCTAATCACACACCCATTAAATTTAATATCACACCCAGTCGAATCTCACACCCCATAAACTTCAATATCACACCCAGTCTAATCTCACACGCCATAAACTTCAAAATCACACCCAGTCTAATCTCACACCCATAAAATTCAATATCACACCCAATATAATCACAGCCAAAAAATTCAATATCACACCCAGTTGAATCTGACATCCCATAAATTTCTATATCACACAGAGTCTAATCTCACATCCATAAACTTCAGTATCACACCCGGTCAATTCTCACACCCCATAAACATCAATATCACACCCAGTCTAATCTCACTCCCCAATAACTTCAATATCACACCCAGCACAATCTCACAACCCATAAATGTCAATATCACACCCAGTCTAATCTCACCCCATAAACTCCAATAGTACACCCAGTATAATATCACACCCCATAAACTTCAATATCACACCCAATCTAATCTCACACCCACTAGATTCAATATCACACCCAGTCTAATCTCTCTCCCCATAAACTTCAATATTACACCCAGTCTTATCTCACACCCCATAAACTTCAATATCGCACCCAGTCAAATCTCACACCCATAAAATTCAATATCACACCCAGTCTAATCACGCTCCCCATAAACCTCAATATCACACACAGTCTAACATGACACATCTAAACTTCAATATCACACCCAGTCTAATCACATAGCCCATAAACTTCAATATCCCACCCAGCCTAATCTCAGACACCATAATCTTCGGTATCACGCCCTGTCTAATCTCACATCCCATAAACATCACTATCACACCCAGTCTAATCTCACACCCCATAAACATCACTATCACACCCAGTCTAATCTCACACCTCATAAACTTCAATATCACACCCAGTTTAATCTCACATTCCTAAACTTCAGTATCACACACAGTCTAATCTCACACCCCATAAAATTCAATATCCGACCCAGTCTCATCTCTTAGCCCACAAACTTCAATATCACAGCCAGTCTAACTTCACACCCATTAACTTCAATATCACACCCGATCTAATCTCACACCCCATAAACTTAAATATCACAACAAGTATAATCTCACACCATATAAACTTCAATATCACACCCAGTCTAATCTCACACCCCATAATTTTCAATATCACACTCAGTCTTGTCTCACACCCCTAAATTTCAATATCACTCCCAATCTAATCTCACGCCCCATAAACTTCAATATCACACCCAGTCTAATCTAACACCCCATAATCTTCAAAATCACTCCCAGTCTAATCTCACATCCATAAACGTCGATATCACACCCAATCTAATCTCACATCCATAAACTTCTATATCACACCCAATCTAATCTCACAGCCAAAAAATTCAATATCACACCCAGTTGAATCGCACATCCCATCAACTTCTATATCACACCGAGTCTAATCTCACATCCATAAAATTCAAAATCACACACTGTCCAATCTCACACCCCATAAACTTCAATATAACACCCAGTCTAATCTCACGCCCATAAAATTCAATATCACACCCAGTCTAATCTCTCTCCCCATAAACTTCAGTATCACATCCAGTCTAATCTCACACCCATAAACATCAATATCACACCCAGTCCAATCTCACCCCATAAAAGTCAATATCACACCCAGTCTAATCTCACTCCCCAAAAACTTCTATATCAAACCCAGTCAAATCTCACACCCATAAACTTCAAAATCACACCCTGTCTAATCTCATACCCCATAATCTTCAAAATCACTCCCAGTCTAATCTCACACCCATAAAATTCAATATCACACCCAGTCTAATCTCACACCCCATAAACTGCAATATCACACCCAGTAGACCCTCACACCACATAAACCTCAATATCACACCGAGTCTAATCGCACACCCATAAAATTTAATATCACACCCAGTCTAATCGGAGTCCCCATTAACTTCAATATCACACCCAGTCGAATCTCACACCCATAAACTTCAAAATCACACCCCTAAACTTGTACATCAGACCCAGTCTAATCTCACTACCCAAAAACTTCAATATCGCACCCAGTCTAATCTCACACCCCAAAAAGGTCAATATCACACCCAGTCTAATCTCAGAACCCACAAACTTCAATATCACACCCAGTCTTACCTCACACCCCATAAAATTCAATTTCACACCCTGTCAAATGTCACACCCCATAAACATTAATATCACACCCAATCTCATCTCACACCCATGAAATTCAATATCACATACAATCTAATCTCACACCCATAAAATTCAATTTCACACCCAGTCTAATCTCTCTCCCCATAAACTTCAGTATCACATCCAGTCTAATCTCACACCCATAAACATCAATATAACACCCAGTCTAATCTCAAACCCCATAAACTTCAATATCACACCCAGTCTAATCTCACGCCCATAAAATTCAATATCACACCCAGTCTAATCTCTCTCCCCATAAACTTCAGTATCACATCCAGTCTAATCTCACACCCATAAACATCAATATCACACCCAGTCCAATCTCACCCCATAAAAGTCAATATCACACCCAGTCTAATCTCACTCCCCAAAAACTTCTATATCAAACCCAGTCAAATCTCACACCCATAAACTTCAAAATCACACCCTGTCTAATCTCATACCCCATAATCTTCAAAATCACTCCCAGTCTAATCTCACACCCATAAAATTCAATATCACACCCAGTCTAATCTCACACCCCATAAACTGCAATATCACACCCAGTAGACCCTCACACCACATAAACCTCAATATCACACCGAGTCTAATCGCACACCCATAAAATTTAATATCACACCCAGTCTAATCGGAGTCCCCATTAACTTCAATATCACACCCAGTCGAATCTCACACCCATAAACTTCAAAATCACACCCCTAAACTTGTACATCAGACCCAGTCTAATCTCACTACCCAAAAACTTCAATATCGCACCCAGTCTAATCTCACACCCCAAAAAGGTCAATATCACACCCAGTCTAATCTCAGAACCCACAAACTTCAATATCACACCCAGTCTTACCTCACACCCCATAAAATTCAATTTCACACCCTGTCAAATGTCACACCCCATAAACATTAATATCACACCCAATCTCATCTCACACCCATGAAATTCAATATCACATACAATCTAATCTCACACCCATAAAATTCAATTTCACACCCAGTCTAATCTCTCTCCCCATAAACTTCAGTATCACATCCAGTCTAATCTCACACCCATAAACATCAATATAACACCCAGTCTAATCTCAAACCCCATAAACTTCAATATCACACCCAGTCTAATCTCACGCCCATAAAATTCAATATCACACCCAGTCTAATCTCTCTCCCCATAAACTTCAGTATCACATCCAGTCTAATCTCACACCCATAAACATCAATATCACACCCAGTCCAATCTCACCCCATAAAAGTCAATATCACACCCAGTCTAATCTCACTCCCCAAAAACTTCAATATCAAACCCAGTCAAATCTCACACCCATAAACTTCAAAATCACACCCTGTCTAATCTCATACCCCATAATCTTCAAAATCACTCCCAGTCTAATCTCACACCCATAAAATTCAATATCACACCCAGTCTAATCTCACACCCCATAAACTGCAATATCACACCCAGTAGCCCCTCACACCACATAAACCTCAATATCACACCGAGTCTAATCGCGCACCCATAAAATTTAATATCACACCCTTCTAATCGGACTCCCCATTAACTTCAATATCACACCCAGTCGAATCTCACACCCATAAACTTCAAAATCACACCCCTAAACTTGTACATCAGACCCAGTCTAATCTCACTACCCATAAACTTCAATATCGCACCCAGTCTAATCTCACACCCCAAAAAGGTCAATATCACACCCAGTCTAATCTCACACCACATAAACGTCAACATCACACCCAGTCTAATCTCAGAACCCACAAACTTCAATATCACACCCAGTCTTACCTCACACCCCATAAACCTTAATATCACAGCCAATCTCATCTCACACCCATGAAATTCAATATCGCATACAATCTAATCTCACACCCATAAAATTCAATTTCACACCCAGTCGAATCTCACACACCATAAACGTCGATATCACACCCAGTCTAATCTCACAGCCAAAAAATTCAATATCACTCCCAATCTAATCTCACACTGCATAAACTTCAATATCACACCCAATCTAATCTCACACCCACTAGATTCAATATCACACCCAGTCTAATCTCTCTCCCCATAAACTTCAATATCACACCCAATCTAATCTCACACCCACTAGATTCAATATCACACCCAGTCTAATCTCTCTCCCCATAAACTTCAATATCACACCCAATCTAATCTCACACCCACTAGATTCAATATCACACCCAGTCTAATCTCTCTCCCCATAAACTTCAATATCACACCCAGTCTAATCTGACACCGCTAAACTTCAAAATTACATCCAGTCTAATCTCACAACCCACAAACATATCACCCCCAGTCTATTCTCACACCCCATAAACTTCAATATCACTCCCTGTCTAATCTCACATCCATAAACTTCAATATTACACCCAGTCTAATCGCACACCCCATAAACTTCAATATCACACACAGTCGAACCTCACACCCTATAAACTTCTATATAACACCCAATCTAATCTCACATCCCATAAACTTCTATATCACACCGAGTCTAATCTCACATCCATAAAATTCAATATCACATCCAGTCTAATCTCACACCCATAAACATCAATATCACACCCAGTCCAATCTCACCCCATAAAAGTCAATATCACACCCAGTCTAATCTCACTCCCGAAAAACTTCAATATCAAACCCAGTCAAATCTCACACCCATAAACTTCAATATCACACCCTGTCTAATCTCATACCCCATAATCTTCAAAATCACTCCCAGTCTAATCTCACACCCATAAAATTCAATATCACACCCAGTCTAACCTCACTCCCCATAAACTTCAATATTACACCCAGTCTAATCTCACACCCCATAAACTGCAATATCACACCCAGTAGACCCTCACACCACATAAACCTCAATATCACACCGAGTCTAATCGCACACCCATAAAATTTAATATCACACCCAGTCTAATCGGACTCCCCATTAACTTCAATATCACACCCAGTCTAACCTCACTCCCCATAAACTTCAATATCACACCCAGTCGAATCTCACACCCATAAACTTCAAAATCACACCCCTAAACTTGTACATCAGACCCAGTCTAATCTCACTACCCATAAACTTCAATATCGCACCCAGTCTAATCTCACACCCCAAAAAGGTCAATATCACACCCAGTCTAATCTCAGAACCCACAAACTTCAATATCACACCCAGTCTTACCTCACACCCCATAAAATTCAATTTCACACCCAGTCAAATGTCACACCCCATAAACATTAATATCACACCCAATCTCATCTCACACCCATGAAATTCAATATCACATACAATCTAATCTCACACCCATAAAATTCAATTTCACACCCAGTCGAATCTCACACACCATAAACGTTGATATCACACCCAGTCTAATCTCACAGCCAAAAAATTCAATATCACTCCCAATCTAATCTCACACTGCATAAACTTCAACATCACACCCAATCTAATCTCACACCCACTAGATTCAATATCACACCCAGTCTAATCTCACACCCCACAAACTTCAATACCACACCCAGTCAAATCTGACACCGCTAAACTTCAAAATTACATCCAGTCTAATCTCACAACCCACAAACATATCACCCCCAGTCTATTCTCACACCCCATAAACGTCTGTATCACACCCTGTCTAATCTCACATCCATAAACTTCAATATCACACCCTGTCTAATCTCACACCCCATAATCTTCAATATCACACCCAGTCTAATCTCACACCCATAAAATTCAATATCACACCCAGTCTAATCTCACACCCATAAAATTCAATATCACAACCAGTCTAATCGGACTCCCCATTAACTTCAATATCACACACAGTCGAACCTCACACCCTATAAACTTCTATATAACACCCAATCTAATCTCACATCCCATAAACTTCTATATCACACCGAGTCTAATCTCACATCCATAAAATTCAATATCACACACTGTCCAATCTCACACCCCATAAACTTCAATATCACACCCAGTCTAATCTCACGCCCATAAAATTCAATATCACACCCAGTCTAATCTCACACCCATAAACGTCAATATCACACCCAGTCTAATCTCAAACCCCATAAAATTCAATATCACACCCTGTCTAATCTCACACCCCATAATCTTCAAAATCACTCCCAGTCTAATCTCACACCCATAAAATTCTATATCACACCCAATCTAATCTCACAGCCAAATAATTCAATATCACACCCAGTTGAATCGCACATCCCATCAACTTCTATATCACACCGAGTCTAATCTCACATCCATAAAATTCAATATCACACACTGTCCAATCTCACACCCCATAAACTTCAATATAACACCCAGTCTAATCTCACGCCCATAAAATTCAATATCACACCCAGTCTAATCTCTCTCCCCATAAACTTCAGTATCACATCCAGTCTACTCTCACACCCATAAACATCAATATCACACCCAGTCTAATCTCACGCCCATAAACATCAATATCACACCCAGTCTAATCTCACGCCCATAAAATTCAATATCACACCCAGTCTAATCTCTCTCCCCATAAACTTCAGTATCACATCCAGTCTAATGTCACACCCATAAACATCAATATCACACCCAGTCCAATCTCACCCCATAAAAGTCAATATCACACCCAGTCTAATCTCACTCCCCAAAAACGTCAATATCAAACCCAGTCAAATCTCACACCCATAAACTTCAAAATCACACCCTGTCTAATCTCATACCCCATAATCTTCAAAATCACTCCCAGTCTAATCTCACACCCATAAAATTCAATATCACACCCAGTCTAATCTCACACCCCATAAACTGCAATATCACACCCAGTAGCCCCTCACACCACATAAACCTCAATATCACACCGAGTCTAATCGCACACCCATAAAATTTAATATCACACCCTTCTAATCGGACTCCCCATTAACTTCAATATCACACCCAGTCGAATCTCACACCCATAAACTTCAAAATCACACCCCTAAACTTGTACATCAGACCCAGTCTAATCTCACTACCCATAAACTTCAATATCGCACCCAGTCTAATCTCACACCCCAAAAAGGTCAATATCACACCCAGTCTAATCTCACACCACATAAACGTCAACATCACACCCAGTCTAATCTCAGAACCCACAAACTTCAATATCACACCCAGTCTTACCTCACACCCCATAAACCTTAATATCACAGCCAATCTCATCTCACACCCATGAAATTCAATATCGCATACAATCTAATCTCACACCCATAAAATTCAATTTCACACCCAGTCGAATCTCACACACCATAAACGTCGATATCACACCCAGTCTAATCTCACAGCCAAAAAATTCAATATCACTCCCAATCTAATCTCACACTGCATAAACTTCAATATCACACCCAATCTAATCTCACACCCACTAGATTCAATATCACACCCAGTCTAATCTCTCTCCCCATAAACTTCAATATCACACCCAGTCTAATCTGACACCGCTAAACTTCAAAATTACATCCAGTCTAATCTCACAACCCACAAACATATCACCCCCAGTCTATTCTCACACCCCATAAACGTCTATATCACACCCTGTCTAATCTCACATCCATAAACTTCAATATTACACCCAGTCTAATCGCACACCCCATAAACTTCAATATCACACACAGTCGAACCTCACACCCTATAAACTTCTATATAACACCCAATCTAATCTCACATCCCATAAACTTCTATATCACACCGAGTCTAATCTCACATCCATAAAATTCAATATCACATCCAGTCCAATCTCACCCCATAAAAGTCAATATCACACCCAGTCTAATCTCACTCCCGAAAAACTTCAATATCAAACCCAGTCAAATCTCACACCCATAAACTTCAATATCACACCCTGTCTAATCTCATACCCCATAATCTTCAAAATCACTCCCAGTCTAATCTCACACCCATAAAATTCAATATCACACCCAGTCTAACCTCACTCCCCATAAACTTCAATATTACACCCAGTCTAATCTCACACCCCATAAACTGCAATATCACACCCAGTAGACCCTCACACCACATAAACCTCAATATCACACCGAGTCTAATCGCACACCCATAAAATTTAATATCACACCCAGTCTAATCGGACTCCCCATTAACTTCAATATCACACCCAGTCTAACCTCACTCCCCATAAACTTCAATATTACACCCAGTCTAATCTCACACCCCATAAACTGCAATATCACACCCAGTAGACCCTCACACCACATAAACCTCAATATCACACCGAGTCTAATCGCACACCCATAAAATTTAATATCACACCGAGTCTAATCGGACTCCCCATAAACTTCAATAACACACCCAGTCTTATCTCACACCCATAAACTTCAAAATCACACCCCTAAACTTGTACATCAGACCCAGTCTAATCTCACTACCCATAAACTTCAATATCGCACCCAGTCTAATCTCACACCCCAAAAAGGTCAATATCACACCCAGTCTAATCTCAGAACCCACAAACTTCAATATCACACCCAGTCTTACCTCACACCCCATAAAATTCAATTTCACACCCAGTCAAATGTCACACCCCATAAACATTAATATCACACCCAATCTCATCTCACACCCATGAAATTCAATATCACATACAATCTAATCTCACACCCATAAAATTCAATTTCACACCCAGTCGAATCTCACACACCATAAACGTTGATATCACACCCAGTCTAATCTCACAGCCAAAAAATTCAATATCACTCCCAATCTAATCTCACACTGCATAAACTTCAACATCACACCCAATCTAATCTCACACCCACTAGATTCAATATCACACCCAGTCTAATCTCACACCCCACAAACTTCAATACCACACCCAGTCAAATCTGACACCGCTAAACTTCAAAATTACATCCAGTCTAATCTCACAACCCACAAACATATCACCCCCAGTCTATTCTCACACCCCATAAACGTCTGTATCACACCCTGTCTAATCTCACATCCATAAACTTCAATATCACACCCTGTCTAATCTCACACCCCATAATCTTCAATATCACACCCAGTCTAATCTCACACCCATAAAATTCAATATCACACCCAGTCTAATCTCACACCCATAAAATTCAATATCACAACCAGTCTAATCGGACTCCCCATTAACTTCAATATCACACACAGTCGAACCTCACACCCTATAAACTTCTATATAACACCCAATCTAATCTCACATCCCATAAACTTCTATATCACACCGAGTCTAATCTCACATCCATAAAATTCAATATCACACACTGTCCAATCTCACACCCCATAAACTTCAATATCACACCCAGTCTAATCTCACGCCCATAAAATTCAATATCACACCCAGTCTAATCTCACACCCATAAACGTCAATATCACACCCAGTCTAATCTCAAACCCCATAAAATTCAATATCACACCCTGTCTAATCTCACACCCCATAATCTTCAAAATCACTCCCAGTCTAATCTCACACCCATAAAATTCTATATCACACCCAATCTAATCTCACAGCCAAATAATTCAATATCACACCCAGTTGAATCGCACATCCCATCAACTTCTATATCACACCGAGTCTAATCTCACATCCATAAAATTCAATATCACACACTGTCCAATCTCACACCCCATAAACTTCAATATAACACCCAGTCTAATCTCACGCCCATAAAATTCAATATCACACCCAGTCTAATCTCTCTCCCCATAAACTTCAGTATCACATCCAGTCTACTCTCACACCCATAAACATCAATATCACACCCAGTCTAATCTCACGCCCATAAACATCAATATCACACCCAGTCTAATCTCACGCCCATAAAATTCAATATCACACCCAGTCTAATCTCTCTCCCCATAAACTTCAGTATCACATCCAGTCTACTCTCACACCCATAAACATCAATATCACACCCAGTCCAATCTCACCCCATAAAAGTCAATATCACACCCAGTCTAATCTCACTCCCGAAAAACTTCAATATCAAACCCAGTCAAATCTCACACCCCATAAACTTCAACATAACACCCAGTCTAATCTCACGCCCATAAAATTTAATATCACACCCAGTCTAATCTCTCTCCCCATAAACTTCAGTATCACATCCAGTCTAATCTCACACCCATAAACATCAATATCACACCCAGTCTAATCTCAAACCCCATAAAATTCAATATCACACCCTGTCTAATCTCATGCCCCATAATCTTCAAAATCACTCCCAGTCTAATCTCACACCCATAAAATTCAATATCACACCCAGTCTAATCTCACACCCCATAAACTGCAATATCACACCCAGTAGCCCCTCACACCACATAAACCTCAATATCACACCGAGTCTAATCGCACACCCATAAAATTTAATATCACACCCAGTCTAATCGGACTCCCCATTAACTTCAATATCACACCCAGTCGAATCTCACACCCATAAACTTCAAAATAACACCCAGTCTAATCTCACACCCATAAACTTCAAAATAACACCCAGTCTAATCTCACACCCCATAAAGGTCAACAGCACACCCAGTCTAATCTCACACCACATAAACGTCAACATCACACCCAGTCTAATCTCAGAACCCACAAACTTCAATATCTCACCCAGTCTTACCTCACACCCCATAAAATTCAATTTCACACCCAGTCAAATGTCACACCCCATAAACATTAATATCACACCCAATCTCATCTCACACCCATGAAATTCAATATCGCATACAATCTAATCTCACACCCATAAAATTCAATTTCACACCCAGTCGAATCTCACACACCATAAACGTCGATATCACACCCAGTCCAATCTCACAGCCAAAAAATTCAATATCACTCCCAATCTAATCTCACACCCCACAAACTTCAATACCACACCCAGTCAAATCTGACACCACTAAACTTCAAAATTACATCCAGTCCAATCTCACAACCCACAAACATATCACCCCCAGTCTATTCTCACACCCCATAAACTTCAGTATCACAGCCATCCTAATCTCTGACCCCATAAACTTCAGTATCACACGCAGACTAATCTCACACCCCATAAACTTCAATATCACACCCAGTCTAATCTCACATCAATAAACTTCAATATCACAACCTGTCGAAACTCACACCCCATAAAATTCAATATCACACCCAGTCGAATCTCAAACCCCTTAAACTTAAAAATCACACCCAAGCTAATCTCATATCCATAAACTTCAATATCACACCCTGTCTAACCTCACTCCCCAAAACTTCAATATCACATCCACTCTAATCTCACACATAATAAACTTCAATATCACACCCAGTTTAATCTCACATCCATAAACTTCAATATCACACCCTGTCTAAGCACACACCCCATAAACTTCAATATCACACCCAGGCTAATTTTCACACCCCAAAAACTTCAATATAACATCCAATCTAATCTCACATCCATAAACTTCAATATCACACGTTGTCTAAGCTCACACCCCATAAACATCAATGTCACACCGAGTCTAATCTCACATCCCTTAAACTTCAATATCACACCCAGTCTAATCTCACTCCCCCATGAACATCAATATCACACCCCATCTAATCTCACACCCCATAAACTTAAATATCACACCCAGTCAAATTTCATATCCATAAACTTCAATATCACACCCAGTCAAATTTCATATCCATAAACTTCAATATCACACCCAGTCTAATTTCACTCCCCAATAACTTGAATATCACACCCAGGCTATTCTCACACCCCATAAACATGAAAAGCACACCCAGTCTAATTTCACATCCATAAACTTCAATATCACACCCAGTCTAATCTCACACCCCATAAAAATCAATATCACAGCCAGTCTAATCTCACACCCCATAAACATCAAAATCACACCCAGTTTAATCTTACATCCCTAAACTTCAGTATTACACCCCATAAACTTCAATATCACACCCAGTCTAATCTCACATCCATAAACTTCAATATCACAACCTGTCGAAGCTCACTCCCCCATAAACATCAATATCACTGGCCTGTTCTTAACAGGAATGGTTGTGTTCACTGGTCTGTTGGTAACGGGAGTGGCTGTGTTCACTGGTCTGTTGTTAACGGGAGTGACTGTGGTCGCTGGCCTGTTGGTAACGGGAGTGACTTTGTTCACTGGCCTATTGGTAACGGGTGTGACTGTGTTCACTGGCCTGTTGGAAACGGGAGTGACTGTGGTCGCTGGCCTGTTGGTAACCGGAGTGACTGTGTCCGCACGTCTGTTGGTAACAGGAGTGACTGTGTTCACTGCTTTGTTGTTAAGGGAAGTCACTGTGTTCACTGGCCTGTTGTTAACGGGTGTGACTGTGTTCACTGGCCTGTTGGTAACGGGAGTGACTGTGGTCGCTGGCCTATTGGTAATGGGAGTGACTGTGTTCACTGGCCTGTTGGTAAAGGGAGTGACTGTGTTCACTGGTCTGTTGGGAACGGGAGTGACCGTGTTCGCTGGTCTGTTGGTAACGGGATTGACTGTGTTCACTGGCCTGTTGGTAACGGGAGTGACTGTGTTCACTGGCCTGTTGGTAACGGGAGAGACTGTGTTCACTGGTCTCTTGGTAACGGGAGTGACTGTGTTCACTGGCCTGTTGGTAACAGGAGTAAATTTGTTCACTGGTCTGTTGGTAACAGGAGTGACTGTGTTCACTGGTCTGCTCCTAACAGGAGTGACTGTGATTACCGGTCTGTAGTTAACGGGAGTGACTGTGTTCACTGGTCTGTTGTTAACAGGATTGACTGTGTTGACTGGTCTGTTTTTAACAGCAGTGATTGTGTTCACTGCTCTGTTGTTAACGGGAGTGACTGTGTTCACTGGCCTGTCCTTAACAGGAGAGACTGTGTTCATTGGTCTGTTGTCAACAGGATTGACTGTGTTGACTGGTCTGTTGTTAACAGGAGTGACTGTGTTCACTAGCCTGTTCTTAACAGGATTGACTGTGTTGACTTGTTTCTTCTTAACAGGAGTTACTGTGTTCACTGATCTGTTACTAACAGGAGTGACAGTGTTCACTGGTCTGTTGTTAACGGGAGTGACTGTGTTGACTGGTCTGCTCTTAACCGGAGTGACTGTGTTCAATGGCCTGTTCTTAACAGGCTTGACTGTGCTGACTTGCCTGTTCTTAACAGGAGTGATGGTGTTGACTGGTCTCTTCTTAACAGGAGTGACTTTGTTCACTAGTCTGTTGTTAACAGGAGTGACTGTGTTCACTGGCCTGTTGTTAACAGGTGTCACTGTGTTCACTGGCCTGTTGGTAACGGGAGTGACTGTAATCACTGGTCTGTTGTTATCAGGAGTGACTGTGTTCACTGGTCTGTTGTTAATGGGAGTGACTGAGTTCACTGGTCTGCTGCAAACAGGAGTGACTGTGTTTGCTTGTCTGTTGGTAACAGGAGTGACTGTGTTTGCTGGTCTGTTAACAGGAGTGACTGTGTTCGCTGGTCTGTTGTTAACGGGAGTGACTGAGTTCACTGGTCTGTTGCAAACAGGAGTGACTGTGTTCGCTGGTCTGTTGGTAACGGTAGTGACTGTGTTCACTGGTCTGTTGCAAACAGGAGTGACTGTGTTCGCTGGTCTGTTGTTAACAGGAGTGACTGTATTCACTGGACTGTTGTTAACGGGAGTGACTGTGTTCGCAGTTCTGTTGTTAACGGGAGTGACTGTGTTCCCTGGTCTGTTGCTAACAGGAGTGACTGCGTTCACTGGTCTGTTGGTAACGGGAGTGACTGTGTTCGCTGGTCTGTTGGTAACAGGAGTGACTGTGTTCACTGGTCTGCTGGTAACGGGAGTGACGGTGTTCACTGGCCTGCTCTTAACAGGAGTGACTGTGTTCACTGGTTTGTTGTTAAGGGAAGTCACTGTGTTCACTGGCCTGTTGTTAACGGGTGTGACTGTGTTCACTGGCCTGTTGGTAACAGGAGTGACTGTGGTCGCTGGCCTATTGGTAACGGGAGTGACTGTTTTCACTGGCCTGTTGGTAAAGGGAGTGACTGTGTTCACTGGTCTGTTGGGAACGGGAGTGACCGTGTTCGCTGGTCTGTTGGTAACGGGATTGACTGTGTTCACTGGCCTGTTAGTAACGGGAGTGACTGTGTTCACTGGCCTATTGGTAACGGGAGAGACTGTGTTCACTGGTCTCTTGGTAACGGGAGTGACTGTGTTCACTGGCCTGTTGGTAACAAGAGTAAATTTGTTCACTGGTCTGTTGGTAACGGGAGTGACTGTGTTCACTGGTCTGCTCCTAACAGGAGTGACTGTGATTACCGGTCTGTTGTTAACGGGAGTGACTGTAATCACTGGTCTGTTGTTATCAGGAGTGACTGTGTTCACTGGTCTGCTGCAAACAGGAGTGACTGTGTTCGCTTGTCTGTTGGTAACAGGAGTGACTGTGTTTGCTGGTCTGTTAACAGGAGTGACTGTGTTCGCTGGTCTGTTGTTAACGGGAGTGACTGAGTTCACTGGTCTGTTGCAAACAGGAGTGACTGTGTTCGCTGGTCTGTTGGTAACGGTAGTGACTGTGTTCACTGGTCTGTTGCAAACAGAAGTGACTGTGTTCGCTGGTCTGTTGTTAACAGGAGTGACTGTATTCACTGGACTGTTGTTAACGGGAGTGACTGTGTTCGCAGTTCTGTTGTTAACGGGAGTGACTGTGTTCCCTGGTCTGTTGCTAACAGGAGTGACTGCGTTCACTGGTCTGTTGGTAACGGGAGTGACTGTGTTCGCTGGTCTGTTGGTAACAGGAGTGACTGTGTTCACTGGTCTGTTGGTAACGGGAGTGACGGTGTTCACTGGCCTGCTCTTAACAGGAGTGACTGTGTTCACTGGACTGTTGTTAACGGGAGTGACTGTGTTCGCTGGCCTGTTGTTAACAGGAGTCACTATGTTCACTGGCCTGTTGGCAAAGGGAGTGACTGTGTTCGCCGGCCTGTTGGTAACAGGAGTTACTGTGTTCACTGGCCTGTTGGTAACGGGAGTGACTATGTTCACTGGTCTGTTGGTAATGGGAGTGACTGTTTTCACTGGCCTGTTGGTAAGAGGAGTGACTCTGTTCACTGGCCTGTTGTGAACGGGAGTCACTGTGTTCACTGGCCTGTTTTTAACGGGAGTGACTGTGTTCGCTGATCTGTTGTTAACGCGTGTAACTGTGTTGACTGGTATGTTGTTAACAGGAGTGACTGTGTTGACTGGTCTGTTCTTAACAGGAGTGACTGTGTTCACTGCTCTGTTGTTAACAGGAGTGACTGTGTTCACTGGTCTGTTGGTAACGGGAGTGACTGTGTTGACTGGCCAGCTCTTAACAGGAGTGACTGTGTTCACTGCTCTGTTGTTAACGGGAGTGACTGTGTTCACTGGTCTGTTGTTAACAGGATTGACTGTGTTGACTCGTCTGTTTTTAACAGCAGTGATTGTGTTCACTGGTCTGTTGTTAACGGGAGTGACTGTGTTCACTGGCCAGTTCTTAACAGAAGTGACTGTGTTCACTGGCCTGTTGTTAACAGGAGTGACTGTGTTCACTGGCCTGTTCTTAACAGGAGAGACTGTGTTCATTGGTCTGTTGTCAACAGGATTGACTGTGTTGACTGGTCTGTTGTTAACAGGAGTGACTGTGTTCACTGGCCTGTTATTAACAGGATTGACTGTGTTGACTGGTTTCTTCTTAACAGGAGTTACTGTGTTCACTGATCTGTTATTAACAGGAGTGACAGTGTTCACTGGTCTGTTGTTAACGGGAGTGACTGTGTTGACTGGTCTGTTCTTAACCGGAGTGACTGTGTTCACTGGCCTGTTCTTAACAGGCTTGACTGTGCTGACTAGCCTGTTCTTAACAGGAGTGATGGTGTTGACTGGTCTCTTCTTAACAGGAGTGACTTTGTTCACTAGTCTGTTGTTAACAGGAGTGACTGTATTCACTGGCCTGTTGTTAACAGGTGTCACTGTGTTCACTGGCCTGTTGGTAACGGGAGTGACTGTAATCACTGGTCTGTTGTTATCAGGAGTGACTGTGTTCACTGGTCTGTTGTTAATGGGAGTGACTGAGTTCACTGGTCTGCTGCAAACAGGAGTGACTGTGTTCGCTTGTCTGTTGGTAACAGGAGTGACTGTGTTTGCTGGTCTGTTAACAGGAGTGACTGTGTTCGCTGGTCTGTTGTTAACGGGAGTGACTGAGTTCACTGGTCTGTTGCAAACAGGAGTGACTGTGTTCGCTGGTCTGTTGGTAACGGTAGTGACTGTGTTCACTGGTCTGTTGCAAACAGGAGTGACTGTGTTCGCTGGTCTGTTGTTAACAGGAGTGGCTGTATTCACTGGACAGTTGTTAACGGGAGTGACTGTGTTCGCAGTTCTGTTGTTAACGGGAGTGACTGTGTTCCCTGGTCTGTTGCTAACAGGAGTGACTGCGTTCACTGGTCTGTTGGTAACGGGAGTGACTGTGTTCGCTGGTCTGTTGGTAACAGGAGTGACTGTGTTCACTGGTCTGTTGTTAACGGGAGTGACGGTGTTCACTGGCCTGCTCTTAACAGGAGTGACTGTGTTCACTGGACTGTTGTTAACGGGAGTGACGGTGTTCGCTGGCCTGTTGTTAACAGGAGTCACTATGTTCACTGGCCTGTTGGCAAAGGGAGTGACTGTGTTCGCCGGCCTGTTGGTAACAGGAGTTACTGTGTTCACTGGCCTGTTGGTAACGGGAGTGACGATGTTCACTGGTCTGTTGGTAATGGGAGTGACTGTTTTCACTGGCCTGTTGGTAAGAGGAGTGACTCTGTTCACTGGCCTGTTGTGAACGGGAGTGACTGTGTTCACTGGCCTGTTGTTAACAGGAGTCACTGTGTTCACTGGCCTGTTGTTAACGGGAGTGACTGTGTTCGCTGATCTGTTGTTAACGCGTGTAACTGTGTTCACTGGTATGTTGTTAACAGGAGTGACTGTGTTGACTGGTCTGTTCTTAACAGGAGTGACTGTGTTCACTGCTCTGTTGTTAACAGGAGTGACTGTGTTCACTGGTCTGTTGGTAACGGGAGTGACTGTGTTGACTGGCCAGCTCTTAACAGGAGTGACTGTGTTCACTGCTCTGTTGTTAACGGGAGTGACTGCGTTCACTGGTCTGTTGGTAACAGGAGTGACTGTGTCCACTGGTCTGTTGGTAACGGGAGTGACTGTGTTGACTGGCCTGCTCTTAACAGGAGTGACTGTGTTCACTGGTCTGTTGGTAATGGGTGTGACTGTGTTCACTGGCCTGTTGGTGACGGGAGTGACTGTGGTCGCTGGCCTGATGGTAATGGGAGTGACTGTGTTCACTGGCCTGTTGGTACTGGGAGTCACTGAAGTCGCTGGCCTGTTGGTAATGGGAGTGACTGTGTTCACTGGCCTGTTGGTAACGGGAGTGATGTTGTTCGGTGGCCTGTTGGTAAAGGGAGTGACTGTGTTCACTGTTCTGTTGGTAACGGGAGTGACTGTGTTCAATGGCCTGTTGGTAACGGGAGTGATTGTGTTCACTGGTCTGTTGGTAACGGGAGTGACTGTGTTCATTGGTCTGTTGTTAACAGGATTGACTCTGTTGACTGGTCACTTATTAACAGAAGTAAGTGTGTTCACTGGCCTGTTGGTAACAGGAGTGACTGTGTTTTCTGGTCTGTTAACAGGAGTGACTGTGTTCGCTGGTCTGTTGTTAACGGGAGTGACTGAGTTCACTGGTCTGTTGCAAACAGGAGTGACTGTGTTCGCTGGTCTGTTGGTAACGGTAGTGACTGTGTTCACTGGTCTGTTGCAAACAGGAGTGACTGTGTTCGCTGGTCTGTTGTTAACAGGAGTGGCTGTATTCACTGGACAGTTGTTAACGGGAGTGACTGTGTTCGCAGTTCTGTTGTTAACGGGAGTGACTGTGTTCCCTGGTCTGTTGCTAACAGGAGTGACTGCGTTCACTGGTCTGTTGGTAACGGGAGTGACTGTGTTCGCTGGTCTGTTGGTAACAGGAGTGACTGTGTTCACTGGTCTGTTGTTAACGGGAGTGACGGTGTTCACTGGCCTGCTCTTAACAGGAGTGACTGTGTTCACTGGACTGTTGTTAACGGGAGTGACGGTGTTCGCTGGCCTGTTGTTAACAGGAGTCACTATGTTCACTGGCCTGTTGGCAAAGGGAGTGACTGTGTTCGCCGGCCTGTTGGTAACAGGAGTTACTGTGTTCACTGGCCTGTTGGTAACGGGAGTGACGATGTTCACTGGTCTGTTGGTAATGGGAGTGACTGTTTTCACTGGCCTGTTGGTAAGAGGAGTGACTCTGTTCACTGGCCTGTTGTGAACGGGAGTGACTGTGTTCACTGGCCTGTTGTTAACAGGAGTCACTGTGTTCACTGGCCTGTTGTTAACGGGAGTGACTGTGTTCGCTGATCTGTTGTTAACGCGTGTAACTGTGTTCACTGGTATGTTGTTAACAGGAGTGACTGTGTTGACTGGTCTGTTCTTAACAGGAGTGACTGTGTTCACTGCTCTGTTGTTAACAGGAGTGACTGTGTTCACTGGTCTGTTGGTAACGGGAGTGACTGTGTTGACTGGCCAGCTCTTAACAGGAGTGACTGTGTTCACTGCTCTGTTGTTAACGGGAGTGACTGCGTTCACTGGTCTGTTGGTAACAGGAGTGACTGTGTCCACTGGTCTGTTGGTAACGGGAGTGACTGTGTTGACTGGCCTGCTCTTAACAGGAGTGACTGTGTTCACTGGTCTGTTGGTAATGGGTGTGACTGTGTTCACTGGCCTGTTGGTGACGGGAGTGACTGTGGTCGCTGGCCTGATGGTAATGGGAGTGACTGTGTTCACTGGCCTGTTGGTACTGGGAGTCACTGAAGTCGCTGGCCTGTTGGTAATGGGAGTGACTGTGTTCACTGGCCTGTTGGTAACGGGAGTGATGTTGTTCGGTGGCCTGTTGGTAAAGGGAGTGACTGTGTTCACTGTTCTGTTGGTAACGGGAGTGACTGTGTTCAATGGCCTGTTGGTAACGGGAGTGATTGTGTTCACTGGTCTGTTGGTAACGGGAGTGACTGTGTTCATTGGTCTGTTGTTAACAGGATTGACTCTGTTGACTGGTCACTTATTAACAGAAGTAAGTGTGTTCACTGGCCTGTTGGTAACAGGAGTGACTTTGTTCACTGCTCTGTTGTTAACGGTAGTGACTGTGTTCACTGGTCTGTTGTTAACAGGAGTGACTGTGTTCACTGGTCTGTTGTTAAGGGGAGTGACTGTGTTCACTGGCCTGTTGTTAACGGGAGTGACTGTGTTCATTGGTCTGCTCCTAACAGGAGTGACTGTGTTCACTGGTCTGTTGTTAACGGGAGTGACTGTGTTCGCTGGTCTGTGGTTAACAGGATTGACTGCGTTGACTGGTCTGTTCTTAACGGGAGTGACTGTGTTCACTGGCCTGTTGTTAACAGGATTGACTGCGTTGACTGGTCTGTTCTTAACGGGAGTGAGTTTGTTCACTGGTCTGTTCTTAACGGGAGTGACTGTGTTCACTGGCCTGTACTGAACAGGATTGTCTGTGTTGACTGGTCTGTTCTTAACAGGAGTGACTGTGTTCACTGCTCTGTTGTTAACGGGAGTGACTGTCTTCACTGGTCTGTTGGTAACAGGAGTGACTGTGTCCACTGGCCTGCTGTTAACAGGAGTGACTTTGTTCACTGGTCTATTCTTAACAGGTGTGGCTGTGTTCACTGGCCTGTTGGTAACGGGAGTGACTTTGTTCACTGGTCTATTCTTAACAGGTGTGGCTGTGTTCACTGGCCTGTTCTTAACAGGATAGATTGTGTTGACTGGTCTCTTCTTAACAGGAGTGACTTTGTTCACTGGCCTGTTCTTAACAGGAATGACTGTGTTCATTGATCTGTTTGTAACGGGAGTGACTGTGTTCACTGGCCTGTTGGTAACGGGAGTGACTGTGTTCGCTGCTCCTGTTGGTAACGGGAGTGACTGTGTTCACTGGTCTGTTGTTAACAGGAGTGACTGTGTTCACTGGCCTGTTGTTAACGGGAGTGACTGTGTTCACTGGTCTGTTGGTAACAGGAGTGACTGTGTCCACTGGTCTGTTGGTAACGGGAATGACTGTGTTGAATGGCCTGCTCTTAACAGGAGTGACTGTGTTCACTGGCCTGTTGTTAACGGGATTGACTGTGTTCACTGGCCTGTTGGTAACGGGATTGACTGTGTTCACTGGCCTTTTGGTAACGGGAGTGACTGTGTCCACTGGTCTGTTGGTAACGGGAGTGACTGTGTTGACTGGCCTGCTCTTAACAGGAGTGACTGTGTTGACTGGCCTGTTGGTAACGGGAGTGACTGTGTTCACTGGCCTGTTGGGAACGGGAGTGACTGTGTTCACTGGCCTGTTGGTAACAGGATTGACAGTGTTGACTAGTCTGTTCTTAACAGGAGTGACTGTGTTCACTGGCCTGTTCTGAACAGGATTGACTGTGTTCACTGGTCTGTTGATAACGGGAGTGACTGTGTTCACTGGCCTGTTCTTAACAGGAATGACCGTGTTCACGGGTCTGTTGTTAATGGGAGTGACTTTGTTCACTGGTCTGTTGGTAACGGGAGTGACTGTGTTGACTGGCCTGCTCTTAACAGGAGTGACTGTGTTCACTGGTCTGTTGTTAACGGGAGTGACTTTGTTCACTGGCCTATTGGTAACAGGAGTGACTGTGTCCACTGGTCTGTTGGTAACGGGAGTGACTGTGTTCACTGGCCTGTTCTGAACAGGAGTGACTGTGTTCACTGGTCTGTTGGTAATGGGAGTAACTGTGTTTTCTGGTCTGTTGTTAACTGGAGTGACTGTGTTCACTGCTCTGTTGGTAATGGGTGTGACTGTGCTCGCTGCCCTGTTGGTAACAGGAGTGTCTGTGTTCACTGGCCTGTTCTGAACAGGAGTGACTGTGTTTACTGGTCTGTTGGCAATGGGAGTAACTGTGTTTACTGGTCTGTTGTTAACGGGAGTGACTGTGTTCACTGCTCTGTTGGTAATAGGTGTGACTGTGCTCGCTGGCCTGTTGGTAACAGGAGAGACTGTGTTCACTGGTTTGTTGTTAACGGAAGTGACTGTGTTCACTTGCCTGTTGGTAATGGGAGTAACTGTGTTTACTGGTCTGTTGTTAACTGGAGTGACTGTGTTCGCTGGTCTGTTGGTAACAGAAGTGACTGTGTTCGCTGATCAGTTGTCAACGGGAGTGACTGTGTTCACTGGTCTGTTGTTAACAGGATTGACTGTGGTTGACTGGTCTCTTATTAACAGGAGTGACTGTGTCCACTCGTCTGTTGGTAACGGGAGTGACTGTGTTGACTGGCCTGCTCTTAACAGGAGTGACTGTGTTGACTGGCCTGTTGGTAACGGGAGTGACTGTGTTCACTGGCCTGTTGGGAACGGGAGTGACTGTGTTCACTGGCCTGTTGGTAACAGGATTGACAGTGTTGACTAGTCTGTTCTTAACAGGAGTGACTGTGTTCACTGGCCTGTTCTGAACAGGATTGACTGTGTTCACTGGCCTGTTCTTAACAGGAATGACCGTGTTCACTGGTCTGTTGTTAATGGGAGTGACTTTGTTCACTGGTCTGTTGGTAACAGGAGTGACTGTGTCCACTGGTCTGTTGGTAACGGGAGTGACTGTGTTGACTGGCCTGCTCTTAACAGGAGTGACTGTGTTCACTGGTCTGTTGTTAACGGGAGTGACTTTGTTCACTGGCCTATTGTTAACAGGAGTGACTGTGTCCACTGGTCTGTTGGTAACGGGAGTGACTGTGTTCACTGGTCTCTTCTTAACAGGAGTGACTGTGTTCACTGGTCTGTTGGTAATGGGTGTGACTGTGCTCGCTGGCCTGTTGGTAACGGGAGTGACTGTGTTCACTGGTCTGTTGGTAACGGGAGTGACTGTGTTCATTGGCCTGTTGGTAACGGGAGTGACTGTGTTCATAGGTCTGTTGGTAATGGGAGTGACTGTGTTCACTGGCCTGTTGGTAACGGGAGTGACTGTGTTCACTGATCTGTTCTTAACAGGAATGACTGTGTTTTCTGGTCTGTTATTAACGGGAGTGACTGTGTTCACTAGTCTGTTGTTAACAGGAGTGACTGTGTTCACTGGTCTGTTGGTAACGGGAGTGACTGTGTTCATTGGCCTGTTGGTAACGGGAGTGACTGTGTTCATAGGTCTGTTGGTAATGGGATTGACTGTGTTCACTGGCCTGTTGGTAACGGGAGTGACTGTGTTCAATGATCTGTTCTTAACAGGAATGACTGTGTTTTCTGGTCTGTTCTTAACAGGAGTGACTGTGTTCATTGGTCTGTTGTTGACAGGATTGACTGTGTTGACTGGTCTGTTCTTAACAGGAGTGACTGTGTTCACTGGTCTGTTGTTAACAGGATTGAATGTGTTGACTGGTCTGTTCTTAACTGGAGTGACTGTGTTCACTGGCCTGTTGGTAACGGGAGTGACTTTGTTCACTGGTCTACTCTTAACAGGAGTGACTTTGTTCACTGGCCTGTTCTTAACAGGAATGACTGTGTTCATTGGTCTGTTTGTAACGGGGGTGACTGTGTTCACTGGCCTGTTGTTAACGGGAGTGACTGTGTTCGGTGCTACTGTTGGTAATGGGAATGACTGTGTTCACTGGTCTGTTGTTAACAGGAGTGACTGTGTTCACTGGCCTGTTGTTAACGGGAGTAACTGTGCTAACTGGCCTGTTGCTAACAGGAGTGACTGTGTTCGTTGGTCTGTTGTTAACGGTAGTGACTGTGTTCGCTGGTCTGTTGTTAATGGGATTGACTGTGTTCGCTGGTCTGTTGGTAATGGGAGTGATTGTAATCACTGGTCTGTTGTTAAATGGAGTGACTGTGTTCACTGGTCAGTTGTTAACGGGAGTGACTGTGTTCACTGGCCAGTTGGTAACGGGAGTGACTGTGTTCGCTGCCCTGTTGGTAACGGGAGTGACTGTGTTCACTGGCCTGTTGTTAACGGGAGTGACTGTGTTCACTGGTCTGTTGTTCACAGGATTCACTGTGTTCACTGGCCTGTTGGTAATGGGATTGCCTGTGTTCTCTGGTCTGTTGTTAACGGGAGTGACTTTGTTCACTGGCGTGTTATTAACGGGAGTGACTTTGTTCACTGGTCTGTTGTTAACAGGAGTGATTGTGTTCACTGGTCTGTTGGTAACAGGAGAGACTGTGTTCACTGGTCTGTTCGTAACGGGAGTGACTTTGTTCATTCGCCTGCTCTTAACAGGAGTGACTGCGTTCGCTGGTCTGTTGTTAACAGGAGTGATTGTGTTTGCTGGTCTGTTAACAGGAGTCACTGTGTTCGCTGGTCTGTTGTTAACAGGAGTGATTGTGTTTGCTGGTCTGTTAACAGGAGTCACTGTGTTCGCTGGTCTGTTTTAGACGGGACTGACTGTGTTCACTGGCCTGCTCTTAACAGGATTGATCGTGTTGACTGGTCTCTGCTTCACAGGAGTGACTTTGTTCACTGGTCTGTTGTTAACAGGAGTGACTGTGTTCACTGGCCTGTTCTTAACAGGAATGACTGTGTTCACTGGTCTGTTATTAACGTGAGTGACTGTGTTCACTGGCCAGTTGGTAACGGGAGTGACTGTGTTCGCTGGTCTGTTGGTAACGGGAGTGACTGTGTTCACTGGTCTGTTGTTAACGGGAGTGACTGTGTTCACTGGCCTGTTGTTCACAGGATTCACAGTGTTCACTGGTCTGTTATTCACGTGAGTGACTGTGTTCACTGGACTGTTGGTAACGGGAGTGACTGTGTTCACTGGCCTGTTGTTAACGGGAGTGACTGTGTTCACTGGTCTGTTGGTAACGGGAGTGACTGTGTTCACTGGCCTGTTCTTAACAAGATTGATTGTGTTTACTGGTCTCTTCTTAACAGGAGTGTCTTTCTTCACTGGTCTGTTGTTAACAGGAGTGACTGTGTTCACTGGCCAGTTGGTAACGGGAGTGACTGTGTTCGCTGCTCTGTTGGTAACGGGAGTGACTGCGTTCACTGGTCTGTTGTTGACGGGACTGACTGTGTTCACTGGCCTGTTCTTAACAGGATTGATTGTGTTGACTGGTCTCTTCTTAACAGGAGTGACTTTGTTCACTGGCCTGTTGTTCACAGGATTGACTGTGTTCACTGGCCTGTTATTAACGGGAGTGACTGTGTTCACTGGCCTGTTGTTCACAGGATTCACTGTGTTCACTGGCCTGTTGGTAATGGGATTGACTGTGTTCGCTGGGCTGTTGGTAACGGGGGTGACTGTGTTCACTGGCGTGCTGGTAACGGGAGTAACTGTGTTCACTGGCCTGTTGGTAACGGGAGTGACTGTGTTCACTGGTCTGTTGGTAACGGGAGTGACTGTGTTCACTGGCCTGTTGGTTACAGGAGTGACTGTGTTCACTGGTCTGTTGTTAATGGGAGTGACTGTGTTTGCTGGTCTGTTGGTAACGGGAGTGACTGTGTTCACTGGTCTATTGTTAATGGGAGTGACTGTGTTCGCTGGTCTGTTGGTAACAGGAGAGACTGTGTTCACTGGTCTGTTCGTAACGGGAGTGACTTTGTTCATTCGCCTGCTCTTAACAGGAGTGACTGTGTTCGCTGGTCTGTTGTTAACAGGAGTGATTGTGTTGGCTGGTCTGTTAACAGGAGTCACTGTGTTCGCTGGTCTGTTTTAGACAGGACTGACTGTGTTCACTGGCCTGCTCTTAACAGGATTGATTGTGTTGACTGGTCTCTGCTTCACAGGAGTGACTTTGTTCACTGGCGTGTTATTAACGGGAGTGACTTTGTTCACTGGTCTGTTGTTAACAGGAGTGATTGTGTTCACTGGTCTGTTGGTAACAGGAGAGACTGTGTTCACTGGTCTGTTCGTAACGGGAGTGACTTTGTTCATTCGCCTGCTCTTAACAGGAGTGACTGCGTTCGCTGGTCTGTTGTTAACAGAAGTGATTGTGTTTGCTGGTCTGTTAACAGGAGTGATTGTGTTTGCTGGTCTGTTAACAGGAGTCACTGTGTTCGCTGGTCTGTTTTAGACGGGACTGACTGTGTTCACTGGCCTGCTCTTAACAGGATTGATTGTGTTGACTGGTCTCTGCTTCACAGGAGTGACTTTGTTCACTGGTCTGTTGTTAACAGGAGTGACTGTGTTCACTGGCCTGTTCTTAACAGGATTGATTGTGTTGACTGGTCTCTTCTTAACAGGAGTGACTTTGTTCACTGGCCTGTTGTTCACAGGATTGACTGTGTTCACTGGCCTGTTATTAACGGGTGTGACTGTGTTCACTGGCCTGTTGTTCACAGGATTCACTGTGTTCACTGGCCTGTTGGTAATGGGATTGACTGTGTTCGCTGGGCTGTTGGTAACGGGGGTGACTGTGTTCACTGGCGTGCTGGTAACGGGAGTAACTGTGTTCACTGGCCTGTTGGTAACGGGAGTGACTGTGTTCACTGGTCTCTTCTTAACAGGAGTGTCTTTCTTCACTGGTCTGTTGTTAACAGGAGTGACTGTGTTTGCTGGTCTGTTGTTAACAGGAGTGACTGTGTTCGCTGGTCTGTTGGTAACGGGATTCACTGTGTTCACTGGTCTGTTGGTAACGGGAGTGACTGTGTTCACTGGTCTGTTGTTAACAAGAGTTACTGTGTTTGCTGGTCTGTTGTTAACAGGATTGACTGTGTTCGCTGGTCTGTTGTTAACAGGAGTGACTGTTTTCCCTGGTCTGTTGTGAACAGGAGTGACTGTGTTCGCTCGTCTGTTGTTAACAGGAGTGATTGTGTTTGCTGGTCTGTTAACAGGAGTGACTGTGTTCGCTGGTCTGTTTTTGACGGGTCTTAACAGGAGTGTCTTTCTTCACTGGTCTGATGTTAACAGGAGTGACTGTCTTCACTGGTCTGTTGGTAAAGGGAGTGACTGTGTTCGCTGGTCTGTTGGTAACAGGAGAGACTGTGTTCACTGGTCTGTTCGTAATGGGAGTGACTTTGTTCATTCGCCTGCTCTTAACAGGAGTGACTGTGTTCGCTGGTCTGTTGTTAACAGGAGTGATTGTGTTGGCTGGTCTGTTAACAGGAGTCACTGTGTTCACTGGTCTGTTGTTAACAGGAGTGACTGTGTTCACTGGCCTGTTCTTAACAGGAATGACTGTGTTCACTGGTCTGTTATTAACGTGAGTGACTGTGTTCACTGGCCTGTTGGTAACGGGAGTGACTGTGTTCGCTGGTCTGTTGGTAACGGGAGTGACTGTGTTCGCTGGTCTGTTGTTAACGGGAGTGACTGTGTTCACTGGCCTGTTGTTCACAGGATTCACAGTGTTCACTGGTCTGTTATTAACGTGAGTGACTGTGTTCACTGGCCTGTTGGTAACGGGAGTGACTGTGTTCGCTGGTCTGTTGGTAACGGGAGTGACTGTGTTCACTAGCCTGTTGTTAACGGGAGTGATTGTGTTCACTGGTCTGTTGGTAACGGGACTGACTGTGTTCACTGGCCTGTTCTTAACAAGATTGATTGTGTTTACTGGTCTCTTCTTAACAGGAGTGTCTTTCTTCACTGGTCTGTTGTTAACAGGAGTGACTGTGTTCACTGGCCAGTTGGTAACGGGAGTGACTGTGTTTGCTGCTCTGTTGCTAATGGGAGTGACTGTGTTCACTGGTCTGTTGTTGACGGGACTGACTGTGTTCACTGGCCTGTTCGTAACAGGATTGATTGTGTTGACTGGTCTCTTCTTAACAGGAGTGACTTTGTTCACTGGTCTGTTGTTCACAGGATTCACTGTGTTCACTGGCCTGTTGGTAATGGGATTGCCTGTGTTCGCTGGTCTGTTGTTAACGGGAGTGACTGTGTTCACTGGCCTGTTATTAACGGGAGTGACTGTGTTCACTGGCCTGTTGTTCACAGGATTCACAGTGTTCACTGGCCTGTTGGTAATGGGATTGCCTGTGTTCGCTGGGCTGTTGGTAACGGGGGTGACTGTGTTCACTGCCCTGCTGGTAACGGGAGTAACTGTGTTCACTGGCCTGTTGGTAACGGGAGTGACTGTGTTCACTGGTCTGTTGGTAACGGGAGTGACTGTGTTCACTGGCCTGTTGGTTACAGGAGTGACTGCGTTCACTGGTCTGTTGTTAATGGGAGTGACTGTGTTCGCTGGTCTGTTGGTAACGGGAGTGACTGTGTTCACTGGTCTGTTGGTAACGGAGTGACTGTGTTCACTGGCCTGTTGTTAACGGGAGTGACTGTGTTCACTGGCATGTTCATAACGGGAGTGACTGTGTTCGCTGGTCTGTTGGTAACGCGAGTGACTGTGTTCGCTGGTCTGTTGTTAACGGGAGTGACTGTGTTCACTGACCTGTTGTTTACAGGATTCACTGTGTTCACTGGCCTGTTGGTAATGGGATTGCCTGTGTTCGCTGGTCTGTTCGTAACGGGGGTGACTGTGTTCACTGGCCTGTTGGTAACGGGAGTAACTGTTCACTGGCCTGTTGGTAACGGGAGTGACTGTGTTCACTGGTCTGTTGGTAACGGGAGTGACTGTGTTCACTGGCCTGTTGGTTACAGGAGTGACTGTGTTCACTGGTCTGTTGTTAATGGGAGTGACTGTGTACGCTGGTCTGTTGGTAATGGGAGTGACTGTGTTCACTGGTCTGTTGGAAACAGGAGTGACTGTGTTTACTGGTCTGTTGTTAACGGGAGTGACTGTGTTCGCTGGTCTGTTGTTAACGCGAGTGACTGTGTTCACTGGTCAGTTGTTGATGGGACTGACTGTGTTCACTGGCCTGTTCTTAACAGGATTGATTGTGTTGACTGGTCTCTTCCCAACAGGAGTGACTTTGTTCACTGGTCTGTTGTTAACAGGAGTGACTGTGTTCGCTGGTCTGTTGTTAACAGGAGTGATTGTGTTTGCTGGTCCGTTAACAGGAGTGTCTGTGTTCGCTGGTCTGTTGTTAACGGGAGTGACTGTGTTCACTGGACTGTTGTTAACAGGAGTGACTGTGTTCACTGGCCTTTTGTTCACAGGATTCACAGTGTTCACTGGCCTGCTGGTAACGGGAGTGACTGTGTTCGCTGGTCTCTTCTTAACAGGAGTGACTTAGTTCACAGGCCTGCTGGTAATGGGAGTGACTGTGTTCGCTGGTCTCTTCTTAACAGGAGTGACTGTGTTCACTGGTCTGTTGGTAATGGGAGTGACTGTGTTCGCTGGTCTATTGGTAACAGGAGAGACTGTGTTCACTGGTCTGTTCGTAACAGGATTGACTGTGTTAATTCGCCTGCTCTTAACAGGAGTGTCTTTGTTCACTGGGCTGTTGTTAACGAGAGTGACTGTGTTCACTGGCCTGTTGTTAACAGGAGTGACTGTTCACTGGCCTGTTGTTCACAGGATTCACAGTGTTCACTGTCCTGCGCTTAGCAGGAGTGACTGTGTTTACTGGCCTGTTGGTAACGGGAGTGATTGTGTTCTCTGGTCTGTTGTTAACGGGAGTGACTGTGTTCACTGGTCTGTTGTTAACAGGATTGACTGTGTTCACTGGCCTGTTCTTAATAAGAGTGACTGTGTTCATTGGTCTGTTGTTAAAATGATTGACTGTGTTGACTGGTCTGTTCTTCACAGGAGTGACTGTGTTCACTGGTCGGTTGTTAACAGGAGTGACTGTGATCACTGGTCTGTTGCTAACGGGAGTGACTGTGTTCACTGGTCTGTTCTTAACTGGAGTGACTGTGTTCACTGGCCTGTTGGTAACAGGAGTGAATTTATTCACTGGTCTGTTGTTAACAGGAGTGACTGTGTTTACTGGTCTGTTCTTAACAGGAATGACTGTGTTCATTGGTCTGTTTGTAATGGGAGTGACTGTGTTCACTGGCCTGTTGGTAACGGGAGTGACTGTGTTCGCTGCTACTGTTGGTGACGGGAGTGACTCTGTTCACTAGTCTGTTGTTAACAGGAGTGACTGTGTTCACTGGCCTGTTGTTAACGGGAGTGACTGCGTTAACTGGCCTGTTGCTAACAGGAGTGACTGTGTTCGTTGGTCTGTTGTTAACAGTAGTGACTGTGTTCGCTGTTCTGTTGTTAATGGGATTGACTGTGTTCACTGGTCTGTTGTTAATGGGAGTGACTGTTCGCTGGTCTGTTGTTAACTGGATTGACAGTGTTGATGGGTCTGTTGGTTACGTGAGTGACTGTGTTCGCTGGTCTGTTGGTAACGGGAGTGACTGTGTTCACTGGACTGTCGTTAACGGGATTGACTGTGTTCACTGGCCTTTTGGTAACGGGAGTGACTGTGTTCGCTGCTCGGTTGGTAACGGGAGTGACTCTGTTCGCTGGTCTGTTGTTCACGGGAGTGACTGTGTTCACTGGCCTCTTGTTAACGGGAGTGACTGTGTTCACTGGCCTGTTATTAACGGGAGTGACTGTGTTCACTGGCCTGTTGTTTACAGGATTCACTGTGTTCACTGGCCTGTTGGTAATGGGATTGCCTGTGTTCGCTGGTCTGTTCGTAACGGGGGTGACTGTGTTCACTGGCCTGTTGGTAACGGGAGTAACTGTTCACTGGCCTGTTGGTAACGGGAGTGACTGTGTTCACTGGTCTGTTGGTAACGGGAGTGACTGTGTTCACTGGCCTGTTGGTTACAGGAGTGACTGTGTTCACTGGTCTGTTGTTAATGGGAGTGACTGTGTTCGCTGGTCTGTTGGTAACGGGAGTGATTGTGTTCACTGGTCTGTTGTTAACAGGAGTGACTGTCTTTGCTGATCTGTTGTTAACAGGAGTGACTGTGTTCGCTGCTCTGTTGTTAACAGGAGTGACTGTTTTCCCTGGTCTGTTGTTAACAGGAGTGACTGTGTTCGCTGGTCTGTTGTTAACAGGAGTGACTGTGTTCGCTGCTCTGTTGTTATCAGGAGTGACTGTGTTCACTGCTCTGTTTTTGACGAGACTGACTGTGTTCACTGGCCTGTTGTTAACAGGAGTGACTGTGTTCACTGGCCTTTTGTTCACAGGATTCACAGTGTTCACTGGCCTGCTGGTAACGGGAGTGACTGTGTTCGCTGGTCTGTTGGTAACGGGAGTGACTGTGTTCACTGGCCTGTTGTTAACGGGAGTGACTGTGTTCACTGGCCTGTTCTTAACAGGAATGACTGTGTTCATTGGTCTGTTTGTAACGGGAGTGACTGTGTTCACTGGCCTGTTGGTAACGGGAGTGACTGTGTTCGCTGCTACTGTTGGTGACGGGAGTGACTCTGTTCACTGGTCTGTTGTTAACAGGAGTGACTGTGTTCACTGGCCTGTTGTTAACGGGAGTGACTGCGTTAACTGGCCTGTTGCTAACAGGAGTGACTGTTTTCGTTGGTCTCTTGTTAACAGTAGTGACTGTGTTCGCTGTTCTGTTGTTAATGGGATTGACTGTGTTCACTGGTCTGTTGTTAATGGGAGTGACTGTTCGCTGGTCTGTTGTTAACTGGATTGACAGTGTTGATGGGTCTGTTGGTTACGGGAGTGACTGTGTTCGCTGGTCTGTTGTTAACGGGAGTGACTGTGTTCACTGGACTGTCGTTAACAGGATTGACTGTGTTCACTGGCCTTTTGGTAACATGAGTGACTGTGTTCGCTGCTCGGTTGGTAACGGGAGTGACTCTGTTCGCTGGTCTGTTGTTCACGGGAGTGACTGTGTTCACTGGCCTCTTGTTAACGGGAGTGACTGTGTTCACTGGCCTGTTATTAACGGGAGTGACTGTGTTCACTGGCCTGTTGTTTACAGGATTCACTGTGTTCACTGGCCTGTTGGTAATGGGATTGCCTGTGTTCGCTGGTCTGTTCGTAACGGGGGTGACTGTGTTCACTGGCCTGTTGGTAACGGGAGTGACTGTGTTCACTGGTCTGTTGGTAACGGGAGTGACTGTGTTCACTGGCCTGTTGGTTACAGGAGTGACTGTGTTCACTGGTCTGTTGTTAATGGGAGTGACTGTGTTCACTGGTCTGTTGTTAACAGGAGTGACTGTCTTTGCTGATCTGTTGTTAACAGGAGTGACTGTGTTCGCTGCTCTGTTGTTAACAGGAGTGACTGTTTTCCCTGGTCTGTTGTTAACAGGAGTGTCTGTGTTCGCTGGTCTGTTGTTAACAGTAGTGACTGTGTTCGCTGCTCTGTTGTTATGAGGAGTGACTGTGTTCACTGCTCTGTTTTTGACGAGACTGACTGTGTTCACTGGCCTGTTGTTAACAGGAGTGACTGTGTTCACTGGCCTTTTGTTCACAGGATTCACAGTGTTCACTGGCCTGCTGGTAACGGGAGTGACTGTATTCGCTGGTCTGTTGGTAACGGGAGTGACTGTGTTCACTGGCCTGTTGTTAACGGGAGTGACTGTGTTCCCTGGTCTGTTGGTAACGGGACTGACTGTGTTCACTGGCCTGTTCTTAACAGGATTGATTGTGTTGACTCGTCTCTTCTTAACAGGAGTGACTTTGTTCATGGGCCTGTTGTTAACAGGAGTGACTGTGTTCGCTGGTCTGTTGGTAACAGGAGAGACTGTGTTAATTCACCTGCTCTTAACAGGAGTGACTTTGTTCACTGGTCTGTTGTTAACGAGAGTGACTGTGTGCACTGGCCTGTTGGTAACGGGAGTGACTGTGTTCGCTGCTCTGTTGGTAACGGGAGTGACTGTGTTCACTGGCCTGTTGGTAACAGGAGAGACTGTGTCAATTCGCCTGCTCTTAACAGGAGTGACTTTGTTCACTGGTCTGTTGTTAACGAGAGTGACTGTGTTCACTGGCCTGTTGTTCACAGGATTCACAGTGTTCACTGTCCTGCGCTTAGCAGGAGTGACTGTGTTTACTGGCCTGTTGGTAACGGGAGTGATTGTGTTCTCTGGTCTGTTGTTAACGGGAGTGACTGTGTTCATTGGTCTGTTGTTAAAATGATTGACTGTGTTGCCTGGTCTGTTCTTCACAGGAGTGACTGTGTTCACTGGTCGGTTGTTAACAGGAGTGACTGTGTTCACTGGTCTGTTGCTAACGGGAGTGACTGTGTTCACTGGTCTGTTCTTAACTGGAGTGACTGTGTTCACTGGCCTGCTGGTAACAGGAGTGAATTTGTTCACTGGTCTCTTCTTAACAGGAGTGACTTTGTTCACTGGTCTGTTGTTAACAAGAGTGACTGTGTTCATTGGTCTGTTCTTAACAGGAATGACTGTGTTCATTGGTCTGTTTGTAATGGGAGTGACTGTGTTCACTGGCCTGTTGGTAACGGGAGTGACTGTGTTTGCTGCTACTGTTGGTGACGGGAGTGACTCTGTTCACTAGTCTGGTGTTAACAGGAGTGACTGTGTTCACTGGCCTGTTGTTAACGGGAGTGACTGCGTTAACTGGCCTGTTGCTAACAGGAGTGACTGTGTTCGTTGGTCTCTTGTTAACAGTAGTGACTGTGTTCGCTGTTCTGTTGTTAATGGGATTGACTGTGTTCACTGGTCTGTTGTTAATGGGAGTGACTGTTCGCTGGTCTGTTGTTAACTGGATTGACAGTGTTGATGGGTCTGTTGGTTACGGGAGTGACTGTGTTCGCTGGTCTGTTGGTAACGGGAGTGACTGTGTTCACTGGACTGTCGTTAACGGGATTGACTGTGTTCACTGGCCTTTTGGTAACGGGAGTGACTGTGTTCGCTGCTCGGTTGGTAACGGGAGTGACTCTGTTCGCTGGTCTGTTGTTCACGGGAGTGACTGTGTTCACTGGCCTCTTGTTAACGGGAGTGACTGTGTTCACTGGCCTGTTATTAACGGGAGTGACTGTGTTCACTGGCCTGTTGTTTACAGGATTCACTGTGTTCACTGGCCTGTTGGTAATGGGATTGCCTGTGTTCGCTGGTCTGTTCGTAACGGGGGTGACTGTGTTCACTGGCCTGTTGGTAACGGGAGTAACTGTTCACTGGCCTGTTGGTAACGGGAGTGACTGTGTTCACTGGTCTGTTGGTAACGGGAGTGACTGTGTTCACTGGCCTGTTGGTTACAGGAGTGACTGTGTTCACTGGTCTGTTGTTAATGGGAGTGACTGTGTTCGCTGGTCTGTTGGTAACGGGAGTGATTGTGTTCATTGGTCTGTTGTTAACAGGAGTGACTGTCTTTGCTGATCTGTTGTTAACAGGAGTGACTGTGTTCGCTGCTCTGTTGTTAACAGGAGTGACTGTTTTCCCTGGTCTGTTGTTAACAGGAGTGACTGTGTTCGCTGGTCTGTTGTTAACAGGAGTGACTGTGTTCGCTGCTCTGTTGTTATCAGGAGTGACTGTGTTCACTGCTCTGTTTTTGACGAGACTGACTGTGTTCACTGGCCTGTTGTTAACAGGAGTGACTGTGTTCACTGGCCTTTTGTTCACAGGATTCACAGTGTTCACTGGCCTGCTGGTAACGGGAGTGACTGTGTTCGCTGGTCTGTTGGTAACGGGAGTGACTGTGTTCACTGGCCTGTTGTTAACGGGAGTGACTGTGTTCACTGGCCTGTTCTTAACAGGAATGACTGTGTTCATTGGTCTGTTTGTAACGGGAGTGACTGTGTTCACTGGCCTGTTGGTAACGGGAGTGACTGTGTTCGCTGCTACTGTTGGTGACGGGAGTGACTCTGTTCACTAGTCTGTTGTTAACAGGAGTGACTGTGTTCACTGGCCTGTTGTTAACGGGAGTGACTGCGTTAACTGGCCTGTTGCTAACAGGAGTGACTGTGTTCGTTGGTCTCTTGTTAACAGTAGTGACTGTGTTCGCTGTTCTGTTGTTAATGGGATTGACTGTGTTCACTGGTCTGTTGTTAATGGGAGTGACTGTTCGCTGGTCTGTTGATAACTGGATTGACAGTGTTGATGGGTCTGTTGGTTGCGGGAGTGACTGTGTTCGCTGGTCTGTTGTTAACGGGAGTGACTGTGTTCACTGGACTGTCGTTAACGGGATTGACTGTGTTCACTGGCCTTTTGGTAACGGGAGTGACTGTGTTCGCTGCTCGGTTGGTAACGTGAGTGACTCTGTTCGCTGGTCTGTTGTTCACGGGAGTGACTGTGTTCACTGGCCTCTTGTTAACGGGAGTGACTGTGTTCACTGGCCTGTTATTAACGGGAGTGACTGTGTTCACTGGCCTGTTGTTTACAGGATTCACTGTGTTCACTGGCCTGTTGGTAATGGGATTGCCTGTGTTCGCTGGTCTGTTCGTAACGGGGGTGACTGTGTTCACTGGCCTGTTGGTAACGGGAGTAACTGTTCACTGGCCTGTTGGTAACGGGAGTGACTGTGTTCACTGGTCTGTTGGTAACGGGAGTGACTGTGTTCACTGGCCTGTTGGTTACAGGAGTGACTGTGTTCACTGGTCTGTTGTTAATGGGAGTGACTGTGTTCGCTGGTCTGTTGGTAACGGGAGTGACTGTGTTCACTGGTCTGTTGTTAACAGGAGTGACTGTCTTTGCTGATCTGTTGTTAACAGGAGTGACTGTGTTCGCTGGTCTGTTGCTAACAGGAGTGACTGTTTTCCCTGGTCTGTTGTTAACAGGAGTGACTGTGTTCGCTGGTCTGTTGTTAACAGGAGTGACTGTGTTCGCTGCTCTGTTGTTATCATGAGTGACTGTGTTCACTGCTCTGTTTTTGACGAGACTGACTGTGTTCACTGGCCTGTTGTTAACAGGAGTGACTGTGTTCACTGGCCTTTTGTTCACAGGATTCACAGTGTTCACTGGCCTGCTGGTAACGGGAGTGACTGTGTTCGCTGGTCTGTTGGTAACGGGAGTGACTGTGTTCACTGGCCTGTTGTTAACGGGAGTGACTGTGTTCCCTGGTCTGTTGGTAACGGGACTGACTGTGTTCACTGGCCTGTTCTTAACAGGATTGATTGTGTTGACTCGTCTCTTCTTAACAGGAGTGACTTTGTTCATGGGCCTGTTGTTAACAGGAGTGACTGTGTTCGCTGGTCTGTTGGTAACAGGAGAGACTGTGTTAATTCACCTGCTCTTAACAGGAGTGACTTTGTTCACTGGTCTGTTGTTAACGAGAGTGACTGTGTGCACTGGCCTGTTGGTAACGGGAGTGACTGTGTTCGCTGCTCTGTTGGTAACGGGAGTGACTGTGTTCACTGGCCTGTTGGTAACAGGAGAGACTGTGTTAATTCGCCTGCTCTTAACAGGAGTGACTTTGTTTACTGGTCTGTTGTTAACGAGAGTGACTGTGTTCACTGGCCTGTTGTTCACAGGATTCACAGTGTTCACTGTCCTGCGCTTAGCAGGAGTGACTGTGTTTACTGGCCTGTTGGTAACGGGAGTGATTGTGTTGCCTGGTCTGTTCTTCACAGGAGTGACTGTGTTCACTGGTCGGTTGTTAACAGGAGTGACTTTGTTCACTGGTCTGTTGTTAACAGGAGTGACTGTGTTCATTGGTCTGTTCTTAACAGGAATGACTGTGTTCATTGGTCTGTTTGTAACGGGAGTGACTGTGTTCACTGGCCTGTTGGTAACGGGAGTGACTGTGTTTGCTGCTACTGTTGGTGACGGGAGTGACTCTGTTCACTAGTCTGGTGTTAACAGGAGTGACTGTGTTCACTGGCCTGTTGTTAACGGGAGTGACTGCATTAACTGGCCTGTTGCTAACAGGAGTGACTGTGTTCGTTGGTCTGTTGTTAACAGTAGTGACTGTGTTCGCTGTTCTGTTGTTAATGGGATTGACTGTGTTCACTGGTCTGTTGTTAATGGGAGTGACTGTTCGCTGGTCTGTTGTTAACTGGATTGACAGTGTTGATGGGTCTGTTGGTTACGGGAGTGACTGTGTTCGCTGGTCTGTTGGTAACGGGAGTGACTGTGTTCACTGGACTGTCGTTAACGGGATTGACTGTGTTCACTGGCCTTTTGGTAACGGGAGTGACTGTGTTCACTGGTCTGTTGGTAACGGGAGTGACTGTGTTCACTGGCCTGTTGGTTACAGGAGTGACTGTGTTCACTGGTCTGTTGTTAATGGGAGTGACTGTGTTCGCTGGTCTGTTGTTAACGGGAGTGACTGAGTTCACTGGTCTGTTGCAAACAGGAGTGACTGTGTTCGCTGGTCTGTTGGTAACGGTAGTGACTGTGTTCACTGGTCTGTTGCAAACAGGAGTGACTGTGTTCGCTGGTCTGTTGTTAACAGGAGTGGCTGTATTCACTGGACAGTTGTTAACGGGAGTGACTGTGTTCGCAGTTCTGTTGTTAACGGGAGTGACTGTGTTCCCTGGTCTGTTGCTAACAGGAGTGACTGCGTTCACTGGTCTGTTGGTAACGGGAGTGACTGTGTTCGCTGGTCTGTTGGTAACAGGAGTGACTGTGTTCACTGGTCTGTTGTTAACGGGAGTGACGGTGTTCACTGGCCTGCTCTTAACAGGAGTGACTGTGTTCACTGGACTGTTGTTAACGGGAGTGACGGTGTTCGCTGGCCTGTTGTTAACAGGAGTCACTATGTTCACTGGCCTGTTGGCAAAGGGAGTGACTGTGTTCGCCGGCCTGTTGGTAACAGGAGTTACTGTGTTCACTGGCCTGTTGGTAACGGGAGTGACGATGTTCACTGGTCTGTTGGTAATGGGAGTGACTGTTTTCACTGGCCTGTTGGTAAGAGGAGTGACTCTGTTCACTGGCCTGTTGTGAACGGGAGTGACTGTGTTCACTGGCCTGTTGTTAACAGGAGTCACTGTGTTCACTGGCCTGTTGTTAACGGGAGTGACTGTGTTCGCTGATCTGTTGTTAACGCGTGTAACTGTGTTCACTGGTATGTTGTTAACAGGAGTGACTGTGTTGACTGGTCTGTTCTTAACAGGAGTGACTGTGTTCACTGCTCTGTTGTTAACAGGAGTGACTGTGTTCACTGGTCTGTTGGTAACGGGAGTGACTGTGTTGACTGGCCAGCTCTTAACAGGAGTGACTGTGTTCACTGCTCTGTTGTTAACGGGAGTGACTGCGTTCACTGGTCTGTTGGTAACAGGAGTGACTGTGTCCACTGGTCTGTTGGTAACGGGAGTGACTGTGTTGACTGGCCTGCTCTTAACAGGAGTGACTGTGTTCACTGGTCTGTTGGTAATGGGTGTGACTGTGTTCACTGGCCTGTTGGTGACGGGAGTGACTGTGGTCGCTGGCCTGATGGTAATGGGAGTGACTGTGTTCACTGGCCTGTTGGTACTGGGAGTCACTGAAGTCGCTGGCCTGTTGGTAATGGGAGTGACTGTGTTCACTGGCCTGTTGGTAACGGGAGTGATGTTGTTCGGTGGCCTGTTGGTAAAGGGAGTGACTGTGTTCACTGTTCTGTTGGTAACGGGAGTGACTGTGTTCAATGGCCTGTTGGTAACGGGAGTGATTGTGTTCACTGGTCTGTTGGTAACGGGAGTGACTGTGTTCATTGGTCTGTTGTTAACAGGATTGACTCTGTTGACTGGTCACTTATTAACAGAAGTAAGTGTGTTCACTGGCCTGTTGGTAACAGGAGTGACTGTGTTTGCTGGTCTGTTAACAGGAGTGACTGTGTTCGCTGGTCTGTTGTTAACGGGAGTGACTGAGTTCACTGGTCTGTTGCAAACAGGAGTGACTGTGTTCGCTGGTCTGTTGGTAACGGTAGTGACTGTGTTCACTGGTCTGTTGCAAACAGGAGTGACTGTGTTCGCTGGTCTGTTGTTAACAGGAGTGGCTGTATTCACTGGACAGTTGTTAACGGGAGTGACTGTGTTCGCAGTTCTGTTGTTAACGGGAGTGACTGTGTTCCCTGGTCTGTTGCTAACAGGAGTGACTGCGTTCACTGGTCTGTTGGTAACGGGAGTGACTGTGTTCGCTGGTCTGTTGGTAACAGGAGTGACTGTGTTCACTGGTCTGTTGTTAACGGGAGTGACGGTGTTCACTGGCCTGCTCTTAACAGGAGTGACTGTGTTCACTGGACTGTTGTTAACGGGAGTGACGGTGTTCGCTGGCCTGTTGTTAACAGGAGTCACTATGTTCACTGGCCTGTTGGCAAAGGGAGTGACTGTGTTCGCCGGCCTGTTGGTAACAGGAGTTACTGTGTTCACTGGCCTGTTGGTAACGGGAGTGACGATGTTCACTGGTCTGTTGGTAATGGGAGTGACTGTTTTCACTGGCCTGTTGGTAAGAGGAGTGACTCTGTTCACTGGCCTGTTGTGAACGGGAGTGACTGTGTTCACTGGCCTGTTGTTAACAGGAGTCACTGTGTTCACTGGCCTGTTGTTAACGGGAGTGACTGTGTTCGCTGATCTGTTGTTAACGCGTGTAACTGTGTTCACTGGTATGTTGTTAACAGGAGTGACTGTGTTGACTGGTCTGTTCTTAACAGGAGTGACTGTGTTCACTGCTCTGTTGTTAACAGGAGTGACTGTGTTCACTGGTCTGTTGGTAACGGGAGTGACTGTGTTGACTGGCCAGCTCTTAACAGGAGTGACTGTGTTCACTGCTCTGTTGTTAACGGGAGTGACTGCGTTCACTGGTCTGTTGGTAACAGGAGTGACTGTGTCCACTGGTCTGTTGGTAACGGGAGTGACTGTGTTGACTGGCCTGCTCTTAACAGGAGTGACTGTGTTCACTGGTCTGTTGGTAATGGGTGTGACTGTGTTCACTGGCCTGTTGGTGACGGGAGTGACTGTGGTCGCTGGCCTGATGGTAATGGGAGTGACTGTGTTCACTGGCCTGTTGGTACTGGGAGTCACTGAAGTCGCTGGCCTGTTGGTAATGGGAGTGACTGTGTTCACTGGCCTGTTGGTAACGGGAGTGATGTTGTTCGGTGGCCTGTTGGTAACGGGAGTGACTGTGTTCACTGGCCTGTTGTTAACGGGAGTGACTGTGTTCACTGGCCTGTTCTTAACAGGAATGACTGTGTTCATTGGTCTGTTTGTAACGGGAGTGACTGTGTTCACTGGCCTGTTGGTAACGGGAGTGACTGTGTTCGCTGCTACTGTTGGTGACGGGAGTGACTCTGTTCACTGGTCTGTTGTTAACAGGAGTGACTGTGTTCACTGGCCTGTTGTTAACGGGAGTGACTGCGTTAACTGGCCTGTTGCTAACAGGAGTGACTGTTTTCGTTGGTCTCTTGTTAACAGTAGTGACTGTGTTCGCTGTTCTGTTGTTAATGGGATTGACTGTGTTCACTGGTCTGTTGTTAATGGGAGTGACTGTTCGCTGGTCTGTTGTTAACTGGATTGACAGTGTTGATGGGTCTGTTGGTTACGGGAGTGACTGTGTTCGCTGGTCTGTTGTTAACGGGAGTGACTGTGTTCACTGGACTGTCGTTAACAGGATTGACTGTGTTCACTGGCCTTTTGGTAACATGAGTGACTGTGTTCGCTGCTCGGTTGGTAACGGGAGTGACTCTGTTCGCTGGTCTGTTGTTCACGGGAGTGACTGTGTTCACTGGCCTCTTGTTAACGGGAGTGACTGTGTTCACTGGCCTGTTATTAACGGGAGTGACTGTGTTCACTGGCCTGTTGTTTACAGGATTCACTGTGTTCACTGGCCTGTTGGTAATGGGATTGCCTGTGTTCGCTGGTCTGTTCGTAACGGGGGTGACTGTGTTCACTGGCCTGTTGGTAACGGGAGTGACTGTGTTCACTGGTCTGTTGGTAACGGGAGTGACTGTGTTCACTGGCCTGTTGGTTACAGGAGTGACTGTGTTCACTGGTCTGTTGTTAATGGGAGTGACTGTGTTCACTGGTCTGTTGTTAACAGGAGTGACTGTCTTTGCTGATCTGTTGTTAACAGGAGTGACTGTGTTCGCTGCTCTGTTGTTAACAGGAGTGACTGTTTTCCCTGGTCTGTTGTTAACAGGAGTGTCTGTGTTCGCTGGTCTGTTGTTAACAGTAGTGACTGTGTTCGCTGCTCTGTTGTTATGAGGAGTGACTGTGTTCACTGCTCTGTTTTTGACGAGACTGACTGTGTTCACTGGCCTGTTGTTAACAGGAGTGACTGTGTTCACTGGCCTTTTGTTCACAGGATTCACAGTGTTCACTGGCCTGCTGGTAACGGGAGTGACTGTATTCGCTGGTCTGTTGGTAACGGGAGTGACTGTGTTCACTGGCCTGTTGTTAACGGGAGTGACTGTGTTCCCTGGTCTGTTGGTAACGGGACTGACTGTGTTCACTGGCCTGTTCTTAACAGGATTGATTGTGTTGACTCGTCTCTTCTTAACAGGAGTGACTTTGTTCATGGGCCTGTTGTTAACAGGAGTGACTGTGTTCGCTGGTCTGTTGGTAACAGGAGAGACTGTGTTAATTCACCTGCTCTTAACAGGAGTGACTTTGTTCACTGGTCTGTTGTTAACGAGAGTGACTGTGTGCACTGGCCTGTTGGTAACGGGAGTGACTGTGTTCGCTGCTCTGTTGGTAACGGGAGTGACTGTGTTCACTGGCCTGTTGGTAACAGGAGAGACTGTGTCAATTCGCCTGCTCTTAACAGGAGTGACTTTGTTCACTGGTCTGTTGTTAACGAGAGTGACTGTGTTCACTGGCCTGTTGTTCACAGGATTCACAGTGTTCACTGTCCTGCGCTTAGCAGGAGTGACTGTGTTTACTGGCCTGTTGGTAACGGGAGTGATTGTGTTCTCTGGTCTGTTGTTAACGGGAGTGACTGTGTTCATTGGTCTGTTGTTAAAATGATTGACTGTGTTGCCTGGTCTGTTCTTCACAGGAGTGACTGTGTTCACTGGTCGGTTGTTAACAGGAGTGACTGTGTTCACTGGTCTGTTGCTAACGGGAGTGACTGTGTTCACTGGTCTGTTCTTAACTGGAGTGACTGTGTTCACTGGCCTGCTGGTAACAGGAGTGAATTTGTTCACTGGTCTCTTCTTAACAGGAGTGACTTTGTTCACTGGTCTGTTGTTAACAAGAGTGACTGTGTTCATTGGTCTGTTCTTAACAGGAATGACTGTGTTCATTGGTCTGTTTGTAATGGGAGTGACTGTGTTCACTGGCCTGTTGGTAACGGGAGTGACTGTGTTTGCTGCTACTGTTGGTGACGGGAGTGACTCTGTTCACTAGTCTGGTGTTAACAGGAGTGACTGTGTTCACTGGCCTGTTGTTAACGGGAGTGACTGCGTTAACTGGCCTGTTGCTAACAGGAGTGACTGTGTTCGTTGGTCTCTTGTTAACAGTAGTGACTGTGTTCGCTGTTCTGTTGTTAATGGGATTGACTGTGTTCACTGGTCTGTTGTTAATGGGAGTGACTGTTCGCTGGTCTGTTGTTAACTGGATTGACAGTGTTGATGGGTCTGTTGGTTACGGGAGTGACTGTGTTCGCTGGTCTGTTGGTAACGGGAGTGACTGTGTTCACTGGACTGTCGTTAACGGGATTGACTGTGTTCACTGGCCTTTTGGTAACGGGAGTGACTGTGTTCGCTGCTCGGTTGGTAACGGGAGTGACTCTGTTCGCTGGTCTGTTGTTCACGGGAGTGACTGTGTTCACTGGCCTCTTGTTAACGGGAGTGACTGTGTTCACTGGCCTGTTATTAACGGGAGTGACTGTGTTCACTGGCCTGTTGTTTACAGGATTCACTGTGTTCACTGGCCTGTTGGTAATGGGATTGCCTGTGTTCGCTGGTCTGTTCGTAACGGGGGTGACTGTGTTCACTGGCCTGTTGGTAACGGGAGTAACTGTTCACTGGCCTGTTGGTAACGGGAGTGACTGTGTTCACTGGTCTGTTGGTAACGGGAGTGACTGTGTTCACTGGCCTGTTGGTTACAGGAGTGACTGTGTTCACTGGTCTGTTGTTAATGGGAGTGACTGTGTTCGCTGGTCTGTTGGTAACGGGAGTGATTGTGTTCATTGGTCTGTTGTTAACAGGAGTGACTGTCTTTGCTGATCTGTTGTTAACAGGAGTGACTGTGTTCGCTGCTCTGTTGTTAACAGGAGTGACTGTTTTCCCTGGTCTGTTGTTAACAGGAGTGACTGTGTTCGCTGGTCTGTTGTTAACAGGAGTGACTGTGTTCGCTGCTCTGTTGTTATCAGGAGTGACTGTGTTCACTGCTCTGTTTTTGACGAGACTGACTGTGTTCACTGGCCTGTTGTTAACAGGAGTGACTGTGTTCACTGGCCTTTTGTTCACAGGATTCACAGTGTTCACTGGCCTGCTGGTAACGGGAGTGACTGTGTTCGCTGGTCTGTTGGTAACGGGAGTGACTGTGTTCACTGGCCTGTTGTTAACGGGAGTGACTGTGTTCACTGGCCTGTTCTTAACAGGAATGACTGTGTTCATTGGTCTGTTTGTAACGGGAGTGACTGTGTTCACTGGCCTGTTGGTAACGGGAGTGACTGTGTTCGCTGCTACTGTTGGTGACGGGAGTGACTCTGTTCACTAGTCTGTTGTTAACAGGAGTGACTGTGTTCACTGGCCTGTTGTTAACGGGAGTGACTGCGTTAACTGGCCTGTTGCTAACAGGAGTGACTGTGTTCGTTGGTCTCTTGTTAACAGTAGTGACTGTGTTCGCTGTTCTGTTGTTAATGGGATTGACTGTGTTCACTGGTCTGTTGTTAATGGGAGTGACTGTTCGCTGGTCTGTTGATAACTGGATTGACAGTGTTGATGGGTCTGTTGGTTGCGGGAGTGACTGTGTTCGCTGGTCTGTTGTTAACGGGAGTGACTGTGTTCACTGGACTGTCGTTAACGGGATTGACTGTGTTCACTGGCCTTTTGGTAACGGGAGTGACTGTGTTCGCTGCTCGGTTGGTAACGTGAGTGACTCTGTTCGCTGGTCTGTTGTTCACGGGAGTGACTGTGTTCACTGGCCTCTTGTTAACGGGAGTGACTGTGTTCACTGGCCTGTTATTAACGGGAGTGACTGTGTTCACTGGCCTGTTGTTTACAGGATTCACTGTGTTCACTGGCCTGTTGGTAATGGGATTGCCTGTGTTCGCTGGTCTGTTCGTAACGGGGGTGACTGTGTTCACTGGCCTGTTGGTAACGGGAGTAACTGTTCACTGGCCTGTTGGTAACGGGAGTGACTGTGTTCACTGGTCTGTTGGTAACGGGAGTGACTGTGTTCACTGGCCTGTTGGTTACAGGAGTGACTGTGTTCACTGGTCTGTTGTTAATGGGAGTGACTGTGTTCGCTGGTCTGTTGGTAACGGGAGTGACTGTGTTCACTGGTCTGTTGTTAACAGGAGTGACTGTCTTTGCTGATCTGTTGTTAACAGGAGTGACTGTGTTCGCTGCTCTGTTGCTAACAGGAGTGACTGTTTTCCCTGGTCTGTTGTTAACAGGAGTGACTGTGTTCGCTGGTCTGTTGTTAACAGGAGTGACTGTGTTCGCTGCTCTGTTGTTATCATGAGTGACTGTGTTCACTGCTCTGTTTTTGACGAGACTGACTGTGTTCACTGGCCTGTTGTTAACAGGAGTGACTGTGTTCACTGGCCTTTTGTTCACAGGATTCACAGTGTTCACTGGCCTGCTGGTAACGGGAGTGACTGTGTTCGCTGGTCTGTTGGTAACGGGAGTGACTGTGTTCACTGGCCTGTTGTTAACGGGAGTGACTGTGTTCCCTGGTCTGTTGGTAACGGGACTGACTGTGTTCACTGGCCTGTTCTTAACAGGATTGATTGTGTTGACTCGTCTCTTCTTAACAGGAGTGACTTTGTTCATGGGCCTGTTGTTAACAGGAGTGACTGTGTTCGCTGGTCTGTTGGTAACAGGAGAGACTGTGTTAATTCACCTGCTCTTAACAGGAGTGACTTTGTTCACTGGTCTGTTGTTAACGAGAGTGACTGTGTGCACTGGCCTGTTGGTAACGGGAGTGACTGTGTTCGCTGCTCTGTTGGTAACGGGAGTGACTGTGTTCACTGGCCTGTTGGTAACAGGAGAGACTGTGTTAATTCGCCTGCTCTTAACAGGAGTGACTTTGTTTACTGGTCTGTTGTTAACGAGAGTGACTGTGTTCACTGGCCTGTTGTTCACAGGATTCACAGTGTTCACTGTCCTGCGCTTAGCAGGAGTGACTGTGTTTACTGGCCTGTTGGTAACGGGAGTGATTGTGTTGCCTGGTCTGTTCTTCACAGGAGTGACTGTGTTCACTGGTCGGTTGTTAACAGGAGTGACTTTGTTCACTGGTCTGTTGTTAACAGGAGTGACTGTGTTCATTGGTCTGTTCTTAACAGGAATGACTGTGTTCATTGGTCTGTTTGTAACGGGAGTGACTGTGTTCACTGGCCTGTTGGTAACGGGAGTGACTGTGTTTGCTGCTACTGTTGGTGACGGGAGTGACTCTGTTCACTAGTCTGGTGTTAACAGGAGTGACTGTGTTCACTGGCCTGTTGTTAACGGGAGTGACTGCATTAACTGGCCTGTTGCTAACAGGAGTGACTGTGTTCGTTGGTCTGTTGTTAACAGTAGTGACTGTGTTCGCTGTTCTGTTGTTAATGGGATTGACTGTGTTCACTGGTCTGTTGTTAATGGGAGTGACTGTTCGCTGGTCTGTTGTTAACTGGATTGACAGTGTTGATGGGTCTGTTGGTTACGGGAGTGACTGTGTTCGCTGGTCTGTTGGTAACGGGAGTGACTGTGTTCACTGGACTGTCGTTAACGGGATTGACTGTGTTCACTGGCCTTTTGGTAACGGGAGTGACTGTGTTCACTGGTCTGTTGGTAACGGGAGTGACTGTGTTCACTGGCCTGTTGGTTACAGGAGTGACTGTGTTCACTGGTCTGTTGTTAATGGGAGTGACTGTGTTCGCTGGTCTGTTGTTAACGGGAGTGACTGAGTTCACTGGTCTGTTGCAAACAGGAGTGACTGTGTTCGCTGGTCTGTTGGTAACGGTAGTGACTGTGTTCACTGGTCTGTTGCAAACAGGAGTGACTGTGTTCGCTGGTCTGTTGTTAACAGGAGTGGCTGTATTCACTGGACAGTTGTTAACGGGAGTGACTGTGTTCGCAGTTCTGTTGTTAACGGGAGTGACTGTGTTCCCTGGTCTGTTGCTAACAGGAGTGACTGCGTTCACTGGTCTGTTGGTAACGGGAGTGACTGTGTTCGCTGGTCTGTTGGTAACAGGAGTGACTGTGTTCACTGGTCTGTTGTTAACGGGAGTGACGGTGTTCACTGGCCTGCTCTTAACAGGAGTGACTGTGTTCACTGGACTGTTGTTAACGGGAGTGACGGTGTTCGCTGGCCTGTTGTTAACAGGAGTCACTATGTTCACTGGCCTGTTGGCAAAGGGAGTGACTGTGTTCGCCGGCCTGTTGGTAACAGGAGTTACTGTGTTCACTGGCCTGTTGGTAACGGGAGTGACGATGTTCACTGGTCTGTTGGTAATGGGAGTGACTGTTTTCACTGGCCTGTTGGTAAGAGGAGTGACTCTGTTCACTGGCCTGTTGTGAACGGGAGTGACTGTGTTCACTGGCCTGTTGTTAACAGGAGTCACTGTGTTCACTGGCCTGTTGTTAACGGGAGTGACTGTGTTCGCTGATCTGTTGTTAACGCGTGTAACTGTGTTCACTGGTATGTTGTTAACAGGAGTGACTGTGTTGACTGGTCTGTTCTTAACAGGAGTGACTGTGTTCACTGCTCTGTTGTTAACAGGAGTGACTGTGTTCACTGGTCTGTTGGTAACGGGAGTGACTGTGTTGACTGGCCAGCTCTTAACAGGAGTGACTGTGTTCACTGCTCTGTTGTTAACGGGAGTGACTGCGTTCACTGGTCTGTTGGTAACAGGAGTGACTGTGTCCACTGGTCTGTTGGTAACGGGAGTGACTGTGTTGACTGGCCTGCTCTTAACAGGAGTGACTGTGTTCACTGGTCTGTTGGTAATGGGTGTGACTGTGTTCACTGGCCTGTTGGTGACGGGAGTGACTGTGGTCGCTGGCCTGATGGTAATGGGAGTGACTGTGTTCACTGGCCTGTTGGTACTGGGAGTCACTGAAGTCGCTGGCCTGTTGGTAATGGGAGTGACTGTGTTCACTGGCCTGTTGGTAACGGGAGTGATGTTGTTCGGTGGCCTGTTGGTAAAGGGAGTGACTGTGTTCACTGTTCTGTTGGTAACGGGAGTGACTGTGTTCAATGGCCTGTTGGTAACGGGAGTGATTGTGTTCACTGGTCTGTTGGTAACGGGAGTGACTGTGTTCATTGGTCTGTTGTTAACAGGATTGACTCTGTTGACTGGTCACTTATTAACAGAAGTAAGTGTGTTCACTGGCCTGTTGGTAACAGGAGTGACTGTGTTTGCTGGTCTGTTAACAGGAGTGACTGTGTTCGCTGGTCTGTTGTTAACGGGAGTGACTGAGTTCACTGGTCTGTTGCAAACAGGAGTGACTGTGTTCGCTGGTCTGTTGGTAACGGTAGTGACTGTGTTCACTGGTCTGTTGCAAACAGGAGTGACTGTGTTCGCTGGTCTGTTGTTAACAGGAGTGGCTGTATTCACTGGACAGTTGTTAACGGGAGTGACTGTGTTCGCAGTTCTGTTGTTAACGGGAGTGACTGTGTTCCCTGGTCTGTTGCTAACAGGAGTGACTGCGTTCACTGGTCTGTTGGTAACGGGAGTGACTGTGTTCGCTGGTCTGTTGGTAACAGGAGTGACTGTGTTCACTGGTCTGTTGTTAACGGGAGTGACGGTGTTCACTGGCCTGCTCTTAACAGGAGTGACTGTGTTCACTGGACTGTTGTTAACGGGAGTGACGGTGTTCGCTGGCCTGTTGTTAACAGGAGTCACTATGTTCACTGGCCTGTTGGCAAAGGGAGTGACTGTGTTCGCCGGCCTGTTGGTAACAGGAGTTACTGTGTTCACTGGCCTGTTGGTAACGGGAGTGACGATGTTCACTGGTCTGTTGGTAATGGGAGTGACTGTTTTCACTGGCCTGTTGGTTACAGGAGTGACTGTGTTCACTGGTCTGTTGTTAATGGGAGTGACTGTGTTCGCTGGTCTGTTGGTAACGGGAGTGATTGTGTTCATTGGTCTGTTGTTAACAGGAGTGACTGTCTTTGCTGATCTGTTGTTAACAGGAGTGACTGTGTTCGCTGCTCTGTTGTTAACAGGAGTGACTGTTTTCCCTGGTCTGTTGTTAACAGGAGTGACTGTGTTCGCTGGTCTGTTGTTAACAGGAGTGACTGTGTTCGCTGCTCTGTTGTTATCAGGAGTGACTGTGTTCACTGCTCTGTTTTTGACGAGACTGACTGTGTTCACTGGCCTGTTGTTAACAGGAGTGACTGTGTTCACTGGCCTTTTGTTCACAGGATTCACAGTGTTCACTGGCCTGCTGGTAACGGGAGTGACTGTGTTCGCTGGTCTGTTGGTAACGGGAGTGACTGTGTTCACTGGCCTGTTGTTAACGGGAGTGACTGTGTTCACTGGCCTGTTCTTAACAGGAATGACTGTGTTCATTGGTCTGTTTGTAACGGGAGTGACTGTGTTCACTGGCCTGTTGGTAACGGGAGTGACTGTGTTCGCTGCTACTGTTGGTGACGGGAGTGACTCTGTTCACTAGTCTGTTGTTAACAGGAGTGACTGTGTTCACTGGCCTGTTGTTAACGGGAGTGACTGCGTTAACTGGCCTGTTGCTAACAGGAGTGACTGTGTTCGTTGGTCTCTTGTTAACAGTAGTGACTGTGTTCGCTGTTCTGTTGTTAATGGGATTGACTGTGTTCACTGGTCTGTTGTTAATGGGAGTGACTGTTCGCTGGTCTGTTGATAACTGGATTGACAGTGTTGATGGGTCTGTTGGTTGCGGGAGTGACTGTGTTCGCTGGTCTGTTGTTAACGGGAGTGACTGTGTTCACTGGACTGTCGTTAACGGGATTGACTGTGTTCACTGGCCTTTTGGTAACGGGAGTGACTGTGTTCGCTGCTCGGTTGGTAACGTGAGTGACTCTGTTCGCTGGTCTGTTGTTCACGGGAGTGACTGTGTTCACTGGCCTCTTGTTAACGGGAGTGACTGTGTTCACTGGCCTGTTATTAACGGGAGTGACTGTGTTCACTGGCCTGTTGTTTACAGGATTCACTGTGTTCACTGGCCTGTTGGTAATGGGATTGCCTGTGTTCGCTGGTCTGTTCGTAACGGGGGTGACTGTGTTCACTGGCCTGTTGGTAACGGGAGTAACTGTTCACTGGCCTGTTGGTAACGGGAGTGACTGTGTTCACTGGTCTGTTGGTAACGGGAGTGACTGTGTTCACTGGCCTGTTGGTTACAGGAGTGACTGTGTTCACTGGTCTGTTGTTAATGGGAGTGACTGTGTTCGCTGGTCTGTTGGTAACGGGAGTGACTGTGTTCACTGGTCTGTTGTTAACAGGAGTGACTGTCTTTGCTGATCTGTTGTTAACAGGAGTGACTGTGTTCGCTGGTCTGTTGCTAACAGGAGTGACTGTTTTCCCTGGTCTGTTGTTAACAGGAGTGACTGTGTTCGCTGGTCTGTTGTTAACAGGAGTGACTGTGTTCGCTGCTCTGTTGTTATCATGAGTGACTGTGTTCACTGCTCTGTTTTTGACGAGACTGACTGTGTTCACTGGCCTGTTGTTAACAGGAGTGACTGTGTTCACTGGCCTTTTGTTCACAGGATTCACAGTGTTCACTGGCCTGCTGGTAACGGGAGTGACTGTGTTCGCTGGTCTGTTGGTAACGGGAGTGACTGTGTTCACTGGCCTGTTGTTAACGGGAGTGACTGTGTTCCCTGGTCTGTTGGTAACGGGACTGACTGTGTTCACTGGCCTGTTCTTAACAGGATTGATTGTGTTGACTCGTCTCTTCTTAACAGGAGTGACTTTGTTCATGGGCCTGTTGTTAACAGGAGTGACTGTGTTCGCTGGTCTGTTGGTAACAGGAGAGACTGTGTTAATTCACCTGCTCTTAACAGGAGTGACTTTGTTCACTGGTCTGTTGTTAACGAGAGTGACTGTGTGCACTGGCCTGTTGGTAACGGGAGTGACTGTGTTCGCTGCTCTGTTGGTAACGGGAGTGACTGTGTTCACTGGCCTGTTGGTAACAGGAGAGACTGTGTTAATTCGCCTGCTCTTAACAGGAGTGACTTTGTTTACTGGTCTGTTGTTAACGAGAGTGACTGTGTTCACTGGCCTGTTGTTCACAGGATTCACAGTGTTCACTGTCCTGCGCTTAGCAGGAGTGACTGTGTTTACTGGCCTGTTGGTAACGGGAGTGATTGTGTTGCCTGGTCTGTTCTTCACAGGAGTGACTGTGTTCACTGGTCGGTTGTTAACAGGAGTGACTTTGTTCACTGGTCTGTTGTTAACAGGAGTGACTGTGTTCATTGGTCTGTTCTTAACAGGAATGACTGTGTTCATTGGTCTGTTTGTAACGGGAGTGACTGTGTTCACTGGCCTGTTGGTAACGGGAGTGACTGTGTTTGCTGCTACTGTTGGTGACGGGAGTGACTCTGTTCACTAGTCTGGTGTTAACAGGAGTGACTGTGTTCACTGGCCTGTTGTTAACGGGAGTGACTGCATTAACTGGCCTGTTGCTAACAGGAGTGACTGTGTTCGTTGGTCTGTTGTTAACAGTAGTGACTGTGTTCGCTGTTCTGTTGTTAATGGGATTGACTGTGTTCACTGGTCTGTTGTTAATGGGAGTGACTGTTCGCTGGTCTGTTGTTAACTGGATTGACAGTGTTGATGGGTCTGTTGGTTACGGGAGTGACTGTGTTCGCTGGTCTGTTGGTAACGGGAGTGACTGTGTTCACTGGACTGTCGTTAACGGGATTGACTGTGTTCACTGGCCTTTTGGTAACGGGAGTGACTGTGTTCACTGGTCTGTTGGTAACGGGAGTGACTGTGTTCACTGGCCTGTTGGTTACAGGAGTGACTGTGTTCACTGGTCTGTTGTTAATGGGAGTGACTGTGTTCGCTGGTCTGTTGTTAACGGGAGTGACTGAGTTCACTGGTCTGTTGCAAACAGGAGTGACTGTGTTCGCTGGTCTGTTGGTAACGGTAGTGACTGTGTTCACTGGTCTGTTGCAAACAGGAGTGACTGTGTTCGCTGGTCTGTTGTTAACAGGAGTGGCTGTATTCACTGGACAGTTGTTAACGGGAGTGACTGTGTTCGCAGTTCTGTTGTTAACGGGAGTGACTGTGTTCCCTGGTCTGTTGCTAACAGGAGTGACTGCGTTCACTGGTCTGTTGGTAACGGGAGTGACTGTGTTCGCTGGTCTGTTGGTAACAGGAGTGACTGTGTTCACTGGTCTGTTGTTAACGGGAGTGACGGTGTTCACTGGCCTGCTCTTAACAGGAGTGACTGTGTTCACTGGACTGTTGTTAACGGGAGTGACGGTGTTCGCTGGCCTGTTGTTAACAGGAGTCACTATGTTCACTGGCCTGTTGGCAAAGGGAGTGACTGTGTTCGCCGGCCTGTTGGTAACAGGAGTTACTGTGTTCACTGGCCTGTTGGTAACGGGAGTGACGATGTTCACTGGTCTGTTGGTAATGGGAGTGACTGTTTTCACTGGCCTGTTGGTAAGAGGAGTGACTCTGTTCACTGGCCTGTTGTGAACGGGAGTGACTGTGTTCACTGGCCTGTTGTTAACAGGAGTCACTGTGTTCACTGGCCTGTTGTTAACGGGAGTGACTGTGTTCGCTGATCTGTTGTTAACGCGTGTAACTGTGTTCACTGGTATGTTGTTAACAGGAGTGACTGTGTTGACTGGTCTGTTCTTAACAGGAGTGACTGTGTTCACTGCTCTGTTGTTAACAGGAGTGACTGTGTTCACTGGTCTGTTGGTAACGGGAGTGACTGTGTTGACTGGCCAGCTCTTAACAGGAGTGACTGTGTTCACTGCTCTGTTGTTAACGGGAGTGACTGCGTTCACTGGTCTGTTGGTAACAGGAGTGACTGTGTCCACTGGTCTGTTGGTAACGGGAGTGACTGTGTTGACTGGCCTGCTCTTAACAGGAGTGACTGTGTTCACTGGTCTGTTGGTAATGGGTGTGACTGTGTTCACTGGCCTGTTGGTGACGGGAGTGACTGTGGTCGCTGGCCTGATGGTAATGGGAGTGACTGTGTTCACTGGCCTGTTGGTACTGGGAGTCACTGAAGTCGCTGGCCTGTTGGTAATGGGAGTGACTGTGTTCACTGGCCTGTTGGTAACGGGAGTGATGTTGTTCGGTGGCCTGTTGGTAAAGGGAGTGACTGTGTTCACTGTTCTGTTGGTAACGGGAGTGACTGTGTTCAATGGCCTGTTGGTAACGGGAGTGATTGTGTTCACTGGTCTGTTGGTAACGGGAGTGACTGTGTTCATTGGTCTGTTGTTAACAGGATTGACTCTGTTGACTGGTCACTTATTAACAGAAGTAAGTGTGTTCACTGGCCTGTTGGTAACAGGAGTGACTGTGTTTGCTGGTCTGTTAACAGGAGTGACTGTGTTCGCTGGTCTGTTGTTAACGGGAGTGACTGAGTTCACTGGTCTGTTGCAAACAGGAGTGACTGTGTTCGCTGGTCTGTTGGTAACGGTAGTGACTGTGTTCACTGGTCTGTTGCAAACAGGAGTGACTGTGTTCGCTGGTCTGTTGTTAACAGGAGTGGCTGTATTCACTGGACAGTTGTTAACGGGAGTGACTGTGTTCGCAGTTCTGTTGTTAACGGGAGTGACTGTGTTCCCTGGTCTGTTGCTAACAGGAGTGACTGCGTTCACTGGTCTGTTGGTAACGGGAGTGACTGTGTTCGCTGGTCTGTTGGTAACAGGAGTGACTGTGTTCACTGGTCTGTTGTTAACGGGAGTGACGGTGTTCACTGGCCTGCTCTTAACAGGAGTGACTGTGTTCACTGGACTGTTGTTAACGGGAGTGACGGTGTTCGCTGGCCTGTTGTTAACAGGAGTCACTATGTTCACTGGCCTGTTGGCAAAGGGAGTGACTGTGTTCGCCGGCCTGTTGGTAACAGGAGTTACTGTGTTCACTGGCCTGTTGGTAACGGGAGTGACGATGTTCACTGGTCTGTTGGTAATGGGAGTGACTGTTTTCACTGGCCTGTTGGTAAGAGGAGTGACTCTGTTCACTGGCCTGTTGTGAACGGGAGTGACTGTGTTCACTGGCCTGTTGTTAACAGGAGTCACTGTGTTCACTGGCCTGTTGTTAACGGGAGTGACTGTGTTCGCTGATCTGTTGTTAACGCGTGTAACTGTGTTCACTGGTATGTTGTTAACAGGAGTGACTGTGTTGACTGGTCTGTTCTTAACAGGAGTGACTGTGTTCACTGCTCTGTTGTTAACAGGAGTGACTGTGTTCACTGGTCTGTTGGTAACGGGAGTGACTGTGTTGACTGGCCAGCTCTTAACAGGAGTGACTGTGTTCACTGCTCTGTTGTTAACGGGAGTGACTGCGTTCACTGGTCTGTTGGTAACAGGAGTGACTGTGTCCACTGGTCTGTTGGTAACGGGAGTGACTGTGTTGACTGGCCTGCTCTTAACAGGAGTGACTGTGTTCACTGGTCTGTTGGTAATGGGTGTGACTGTGTTCACTGGCCTGTTGGTGACGGGAGTGACTGTGGTCGCTGGCCTGATGGTAATGGGAGTGACTGTGTTCACTGGCCTGTTGGTACTGGGAGTCACTGAAGTCGCTGGCCTGTTGGTAATGGGAGTGACTGTGTTCACTGGCCTGTTGGTAACGGGAGTGATGTTGTTCGGTGGCCTGTTGGTAAAGGGAGTGACTGTGTTCACTGTTCTGTTGGTAACGGGAGTGACTGTGTTCAATGGCCTGTTGGTAACGGGAGTGATTGTGTTCACTGGTCTGTTGGTAACGGGAGTGACTGTGTTCATTGGTCTGTTGTTAACAGGATTGACTCTGTTGACTGGTCACTTATTAACAGAAGTAAGTGTGTTCACTGGCCTGTTGGTAACAGGAGTGACTTTGTTCACTGCTCTGTTGTTAACGGTAGTGACTGTGTTCACTGGTCTGTTGTTAACAGGAGTGACTGTGTTCACTGGTCTGTTGTTAAGGGGAGTGACTGTGTTCACTGGTCTGTTGTTAACGGGAGTGACTGTGTTCGCTGGTCTGTGGTTAACAGGATTGACTGCGTTGACTGGTCTGTTCTTAACGGGAGTGACTGTGTTCACTGGCCTGTTGTTAACAGGATTGACTGCGTTGACTGGTCTGTTCTTAACGGGAGTGAGTTTGTTCACTGGTCTGTTCTTAACGGGAGTGACTGTGTTCACTGGCCTGTACTGAACAGGATTGTCTGTGTTGACTGGTCTGTTCTTAACAGGAGTGACTGTGTTCACTGCTCTGTTGTTAACGGGAGTGACTGTCTTCACTGGTCTGTTGGTAACAGGAGTGACTGTGTCCACTGGCCTGCTGTTAACAGGAGTGACTTTGTTCACTGGTCTATTCTTAACAGGTGTGGCTGTGTTCACTGGCCTGTTGGTAACGGGAGTGACTTTGTTCACTGGTCTATTCTTAACAGGTGTGGCTGTGTTCACTGGCCTGTTCTTAACAGGATAGATTGTGTTGACTGGTCTCTTCTTAACAGGAGTGACTTTGTTCACTGGCCTGTTCTTAACAGGAATGACTGTGTTCATTGGTCTGTTTGTAACGGGAGTGACTGTGTTCACTGGCCTGTTGGTAACGGGAGTGACTGTGTTCGCTGCTCCTGTTGATAACGGGAGTGACTGTGTTCACTGGTCTGTTGTTAACAGGAGTGACTGTGTTCACTGGCCTGTTGTTAACGGGAGTGACTGTGTTCACTGGTCTGTTGGTAACAGGAGTGACTGTGTCCACTGGTCTGTTGGTAACGGGAATGACTGTGTTGAATGGCCTGCTCTTAACAGGAGTGACTGTGTTCACTGGCCTGTTGTTAACGGGATTGACTGTGTTCACTGGCCTGTTGGTAACGGGATTGACTGTGTTCACTGGCCTTTTGGTAACGGGAGTGACTGTGTCCACTGGTCTGTTGGTAACGGGAGTGACTGTGTTGACTGGCCTGCTCTTAACAGGAGTGACTGTGTTGACTGGCCTGTTGGTAACGGGAGTGACTGTGTTCACTGGCCTGTTGGGAACGGGAGTGACTGTGTTCACTGGCCTGTTGGTAACAGGATTGACAGTGTTGACTAGTCTGTTCTTAACAGGAGTGACTGTGTTCACTGGCCTGTTCTGAACAGGATTGACTGTGTTCACTGGTCTGTTGTTAACGGGAGTGACTGTGTTCACTGGCCTGTTCTTAACAGGAATGACCGTGTTCACGGGTCTGTTGTTAATGGGAGTGACTTTGTTCACTGGTCTGTTGGTAACGGGAGTGACTGTGTTGACTGGCCTGCTCTTAACAGGAGTGACTGTGTTCACTGGTCTGTTGTTAACGGGAGTGACTTTGTTCACTGGCCTATTGGTAACAGGAGTGACTGTGTCCACTGGTCTGTTGGTAACGGGAGTGACTGTGTTCACTGGTCTCTTCTTAACAGGAGTGACTGTGTTCACTGGTCTGTTGGTAATGGGTGTGACTGTGCTCGCTGGCCTGTTGGTAACGGGAGTGACTGTGTTCACTGGTCTCTTCTTAACAGGAGTGACTGTGTTCACTGGTCTGCTGGTAATGGGAGTGACTGCGTATACTGGTCTGTTGTTAACTGGAGAGACTGTGTTCACTGCTCTGTTGGTAATGGGTGTGCCTGTGCTCACTGGTCTCTTCTTAACAGGAGTGACTGTGTTCACTGGCCTGTTCTGAACAGGAGTGACTGTGTTCACTGGTCTGTTGGTAATGGGAGTAACTGTGTTTTCTGGTCTGTTGTTAACTGGAGTGACTGTGTTCACTGCTCTGTTGGTAATGGGTGTGACTGTGCTCGCTGCCCTGTTGGTAACAGGAGTGTCTGTGTTCACTGGCCTGTTCTGAACAGGAGTGACTGTGTTTACTGGTCTGTTGGCAATGGGAGTAACTGTGTTTACTGGTCTGTTGTTAACGGGAGTGACTGTGTTCACTGCTCTGTTGGTAATGGGTGTGACTGTGCTCGCTGGCCTGTTGGTAACAGGAGAGACTGTGTTCACTGGTTTGTTGTTAACGGAAGTGACTGTGTTCACTTGCCTGTTGGTAATGGGAGTAACTGTGTTTACTGGTCTGTTGTTAACTGGAGTGACTGTGTTCGCTGGTCTGTTGGTAACAGAAGTGACTGTGTTCGCTGATCAGTTGTCAACGGGAGTGACTGTGTTCACTGGTCTGTTGTTAACAGGATTGACTGTGGTTGACTGGTCTCTTATTAACAGGAGTGACTGTGTCCACTCGTCTGTTGGTAACGGGAGTGACTGTGTTGACTGGCCTGCTCTTAACAGGAGTGACTGTGTTGACTGGCCTGTTGGTAACGGGAGTGACTGTGTTCACTGGCCTGTTGGGAACGGGAGTGACTGTGTTCACTGGCCTGTTGGTAACAGGATTGACAGTGTTGACTAGTCTGTTCTTAACAGGAGTGACTGTGTTCACTGGCCTGTTCTGAACAGGATTGACTGTGTTCACTGGCCTGTTCTTAACAGGAATGACCGTGTTCACTGGTCTGTTGTTAATGGGAGTGACTTTGTTCACTGGTCTGTTGGTAACAGGAGTGACTGTGTCCACTGGTCTGTTGGTAACGGGAGTGACTGTGTTGACTGGCCTGCTCTTAACAGGAGTGACTGTGTTCACTGGTCTGTTGTTAACGGGAGTGACTTTGTTCACTGGCCTATTGTTAACAGGAGTGACTGTGTCCACTGGTCTGTTGGTAACGGGAGTGACTGTGTTCACTGGTCTCTTCTTAACAGGAGTGACTGTGTTCACTGGTCTGTTGGTAATGGGTGTGACTGTGCTCGCTGGCCTGTTGGTAACGGGAGTGACTGTGTTCACTGGTCTGTTGGTAACGGGAGTGACTGTGTTCATTGGCCTGTTGGTAACGGGAGTGACTGTGTTCATAGGTCTGTTGGTAATGGGAGTGACTGTGTTCACTGGCCTGTTGGTAACGGGAGTGACTGTGTTCACTGATCTGTTCTTAACAGGAATGACTGTGTTTTCTGGTCTGTTATTAACGGGAGTGACTGTGTTCACTAGTCTGTTGTTAACAGGAGTGACTGTGTTCACTGGTCTGTTGGTAACGGGAGTGACTGTGTTCATTGGCCTGTTGGTAACGGGAGTGACTGTGTTCATAGGTCTGTTGGTAATGGGATTGACTGTGTTCACTGGCCTGTTGGTAACGGGAGTGACTGTGTTCAATGATCTGTTCTTAACAGGAATGACTGTGTTTTCTGGTCTGTTCTTAACAGGAGTGACTGTGTTCATTGGTCTGTTGTTGACAGGATTGACTGTGTTGACTGGTCTGTTCTTAACAGGAGTGACTGTGTTCACTGGTCTGTTGTTAACAGGATTGAATGTGTTGACTGGTCTGTTCTTAACTGGAGTGACTGTGTTCACTGGCCTGTTGGTAACGGGAGTGACTTTGTTCACTGGTCTACTCTTAACAGGAGTGACTTTGTTCACTGGCCTGTTCTTAACAGGAATGACTGTGTTCATTGGTCTGTTTGTAACGGGGGTGACTGTGTTCACTGGCCTGTTGTTAACGGGAGTGACTGTGTTCGGTGCTACTGTTGGTAATGGGAATGACTGTGTTCACTGGTCTGTTGTTAACAGGAGTGACTGTGTTCACTGGCCTGTTGTTAACGGGAGTAACTGTGCTAACTGGCCTGTTGCTAACAGGAGTGACTGTGTTCGTTGGTCTGTTGTTAACGGTAGTGACTGTGTTCGCTGGTCTGTTGTTAATGGGATTGACTGTGTTCGCTGGTCTGTTGGTAATGGGAGTGATTGTAATCACTGGTCTGTTGTTAAATGGAGTGACTGTGTTCACTGGTCAGTTGTTAACGGGAGTGACTGTGTTCACTGGCCAGTTGGTAACGGGAGTGACTGTGTTCGCTGCTCTGTTGGTAACGGGAGTGACTGTGTTCACTGGCCTGTTGTTAACGGGAGTGACTGTGTTCACTGGTCTGTTGTTCACAGGATTCACTGTGTTCACTGGCCTGTTGGTAATGGGATTGCCTGTGTTCTCTGGTCTGTTGTTAACGGGAGTGACTTTGTTCACTGGCGTGTTATTAACGGGAGTGACTTTGTTCACTGGTCTGTTGTTAACAGGAGTGATTGTGTTCACTGGTCTGTTGGTAACAGGAGAGACTGTGTTCACTGGTCTGTTCGTAACGGGAGTGACTTTGTTCATTCGCCTGCTCTTAACAGGAGTGACTGCGTTCGCTGGTCTGTTGTTAACAGGAGTGATTGTGTTTGCTGGTCTGTTAACAGGAGTCACTGTGTTCGCTGGTCTGTTGTTAACAGGAGTGATTGTGTTTGCTGGTCTGTTAACAGGAGTCACTGTGTTCGCTGGTCTGTTTTAGACGGGACTGACTGTGTTCACTGGCCTGCTCTTAACAGGATTGATTGTGTTGACTGGTCTCTGCTTCACAGGAGTGACTTTGTTCACTGGTCTGTTGTTAACAGGAGTGACTGTGTTCACTGGCCTGTTCTTAACAGGAATGACTGTGTTCACTGGTCTGTTATTAACGTGAGTGACTGTGTTCACTGGCCAGTTGGTAACGGGAGTGACTGTGTTCGCTGGTCTGTTGGTAACGGGAGTGACTGTGTTCACTGGTCTGTTGTTAACGGGAGTGACTGTGTTCACTGGCCTGTTGTTCACAGGATTCACAGTGTTCACTGGTCTGTTATTCACGTGAGTGACTGTGTTCACTGTACTGTTGGTAACGGGAGTGACTGTGTTCACTGGCCTGTTGTTAACGGGAGTGACTGTGTTCACTGGTCTGTTGGTAACGGGAGTGACTGTGTTCACTGGCTTGTACTTAACAAGATTGATTGTGTTTACTGGTCTCTTCTTAACAGGAGTGTCTTTCTTCACTGGTCTGTTGTTAACAGGAGTGACTGTGTTCACTGGCCAGTTGGTAACGGGAGTGACTGTGTTCGCTGCTCTGTTGGTAACGGGAGTGACTGCGTTCACTGGTCTGTTGTTGACGGGACTGACTGTGTTCACTGGCCTGTTCTTAACAGGATTGATTGTGTTGACTGGTCTCTTCTTAACAGGAGTGACTTTGTTCACTGGCCTGTTGTTCACAGGATTGACTGTGTTCACTGGCCTGTTATTAACGGGAGTGACTGTGTTCACTGGCCTGTTGTTCACAGGATTCACTGTGTTCACTGGCCTGTTGGTAATGGGATTGACTGTGTTCGCTGGGCTGTTGGTAACGGGGGTGACTGTGTTCACTGGCGTGCTGGTAACGGGAGTAACTGTGTTCACTGGCCTGTTGGTAACGGGAGTGACTGTGTTCACTGGTCTGTTGGTAACGGGAGTGACTGTGTTCACTGGCCTGTTGGTTACAGGAGTGACTGTGTTCACTGGTCTGTTGTTAATGGGAGTGACTGTGTTTGCTGGTCTGTTGGTAACGGGAGTGACTGTGTTCACTGGTCTATTGTTAATGGGAGTGACTGTGTTCGCTGGTCTGTTGGTAACGGGACTGACTGTGTTCACTGGCCTGTTCTTAACAAGATTGATTGTGTTTACTGGTCTCTTCTTAACAGGAGTGTCTTTCTTCACTGGTCTGTTGTTAACAGGAGTGACTGTGTTTGCTGGTCTGTTGTTAACAGGAGTGACTGTGTTCGCTGGTCTGTTGGTAACGGGATTCACTGTGTTCACTGGTCTGTTGGTAACGGGAGTGACTGTGTTCACTGGTCTGTTGTTAACAAGAGTTACTGTGTTTGCTGGTCTGTTATTAACAGGATTGACTGTGTTCGCTGGTCTGTTGTTAACAGGAGTGACTGTTTTCCCTGGTCTGTTGTGAACAGGAGTGACTGTGTTCGCTCGTCTGTTGTTAACAGGAGTGATTGTGTTTGCTGGTCTGTTAACAGGAGTGACTGTGTTCGCTGGTCTGTTTTTGACGGGTCTTAACAGGAGTGTCTTTCTTCACTGGTCTGATGTTAACAGGAGTGACTGTCTTCACTGGTCTGTTGGTAAAGGGAGTGACTGTGTTCGCTGGTCTGTTGGTAACAGGAGTGACTGTGTTCACTGGCCTGTTCTGAACAGGAGTGACTGTGTTCACTGGTCTGTTGGTAATGGGAGTAACTGTGTTTTCTGGTCTGTTGTTAACTGGAGTGACTGTGTTCACTGCTCTGTTGGTAATGGGTGTGACTGTGCTCGCTGCCCTGTTGGTAACAGGAGTGTCTGTGTTCACTGGCCTGTTCTGAACAGGAGTGACTGTGTTTACTGGTCTGTTGGCAATGGGAGTAACTGTGTTTACTGGTCTGTTGTTAACGGGAGTGACTGTGTTCACTGCTCTGTTGGTAATGGGTGTGACTGTGCTCGCTGGCCTGTTGGTAACAGGAGAGACTGTGTTCACTGGTTTGTTGTTAACGGAAGTGACTGTGTTCACTTGCCTGTTGGTAATGGGAGTAACTGTGTTTACTGGTCTGTTGTTAACTGGAGTGACTGTGTTCGCTGGTCTGTTGGTAACAGAAGTGACTGTGTTCGCTGATCAGTTGTCAACGGGAGTGACTGTGTTCACTGGTCTGTTGTTAACAGGATTGACTGTGGTTGACTGGTCTCTTATTAACAGGAGTGACTGTGTCCACTCGTCTGTTGGTAACGGGAGTGACTGTGTTGACTGGCCTGCTCTTAACAGGAGTGACTGTGTTGACTGGCCTGTTGGTAACGGGAGTGACTGTGTTCACTGGCCTGTTGGGAACGGGAGTGACTGTGTTCACTGGCCTGTTGGTAACAGGATTGACAGTGTTGACTAGTCTGTTCTTAACAGGAGTGACTGTGTTCACTGGCCTGTTCTGAACAGGATTGACTGTGTTCACTGGCCTGTTCTTAACAGGAATGACCGTGTTCACTGGTCTGTTGTTAATGGGAGTGACTTTGTTCACTGGTCTGTTGGTAACAGGAGTGACTGTGTCCACTGGTCTGTTGGTAACGGGAGTGACTGTGTTGACTGGCCTGCTCTTAACAGGAGTGACTGTGTTCACTGGTCTGTTGTTAACGGGAGTGACTTTGTTCACTGGCCTATTGTTAACAGGAGTGACTGTGTCCACTGGTCTGTTGGTAACGGGAGTGACTGTGTTCACTGGTCTCTTCTTAACAGGAGTGACTGTGTTCACTGGTCTGTTGGTAATGGGTGTGACTGTGCTCGCTGGCCTGTTGGTAACGGGAGTGACTGTGTTCACTGGTCTGTTGGTAACGGGAGTGACTGTGTTCATTGGCCTGTTGGTAACGGGAGTGACTGTGTTCATAGGTCTGTTGGTAATGGGAGTGACTGTGTTCACTGGCCTGTTGGTAACGGGAGTGACTGTGTTCACTGATCTGTTCTTAACAGGAATGACTGTGTTTTCTGGTCTGTTATTAACGGGAGTGACTGTGTTCACTAGTCTGTTGTTAACAGGAGTGACTGTGTTCACTGGTCTGTTGGTAACGGGAGTGACTGTGTTCATTGGCCTGTTGGTAACGGGAGTGACTGTGTTCATAGGTCTGTTGGTAATGGGATTGACTGTGTTCACTGGCCTGTTGGTAACGGGAGTGACTGTGTTCAATGATCTGTTCTTAACAGGAATGACTGTGTTTTCTGGTCTGTTCTTAACAGGAGTGACTGTGTTCATTGGTCTGTTGTTGACAGGATTGACTGTGTTGACTGGTCTGTTCTTAACAGGAGTGACTGTGTTCACTGGTCTGTTGTTAACAGGATTGAATGTGTTGACTGGTCTGTTCTTAACTGGAGTGACTGTGTTCACTGGCCTGTTGGTAACGGGAGTGACTTTGTTCACTGGTCTACTCTTAACAGGAGTGACTTTGTTCACTGGCCTGTTCTTAACAGGAATGACTGTGTTCATTGGTCTGTTTGTAACGGGGGTGACTGTGTTCACTGGCCTGTTGTTAACGGGAGTGACTGTGTTCGGTGCTACTGTTGGTAATGGGAATGACTGTGTTCACTGGTCTGTTGTTAACAGGAGTGACTGTGTTCACTGGCCTGTTGTTAACGGGAGTAACTGTGCTAACTGGCCTGTTGCTAACAGGAGTGACTGTGTTCGTTGGTCTGTTGTTAACGGTAGTGACTGTGTTCGCTGGTCTGTTGTTAATGGGATTGACTGTGTTCGCTGGTCTGTTGGTAATGGGAGTGATTGTAATCACTGGTCTGTTGTTAAATGGAGTGACTGTGTTCACTGGTCAGTTGTTAACGGGAGTGACTGTGTTCACTGGCCAGTTGGTAACGGGAGTGACTGTGTTCGCTGCTCTGTTGGTAACGGGAGTGACTGTGTTCACTGGCCTGTTGTTAACGGGAGTGACTGTGTTCACTGGTCTGTTGTTCACAGGATTCACTGTGTTCACTGGCCTGTTGGTAATGGGATTGCCTGTGTTCTCTGGTCTGTTGTTAACGGGAGTGACTTTGTTCACTGGCGTGTTATTAACGGGAGTGACTTTGTTCACTGGTCTGTTGTTAACAGGAGTGATTGTGTTCACTGGTCTGTTGGTAACAGGAGAGACTGTGTTCACTGGTCTGTTCGTAACGGGAGTGACTTTGTTCATTCGCCTGCTCTTAACAGGAGTGACTGCGTTCGCTGGTCTGTTGTTAACAGGAGTGATTGTGTTTGCTGGTCTGTTAACAGGAGTCACTGTGTTCGCTGGTCTGTTGTTAACAGGAGTGATTGTGTTTGCTGGTCTGTTAACAGGAGTCACTGTGTTCGCTGGTCTGTTTTAGACGGGACTGACTGTGTTCACTGGCCTGCTCTTAACAGGATTGATTGTGTTGACTGGTCTCTGCTTCACAGGAGTGACTTTGTTCACTGGTCTGTTGTTAACAGGAGTGACTGTGTTCACTGGCCTGTTCTTAACAGGAATGACTGTGTTCACTGGTCTGTTATTAACGTGAGTGACTGTGTTCACTGGCCAGTTGGTAACGGGAGTGACTGTGTTCGCTGGTCTGTTGGTAACGGGAGTGACTGTGTTCACTGGTCTGTTGTTAACGGGAGTGACTGTGTTCACTGGCCTGTTGTTCACAGGATTCACAGTGTTCACTGGTCTGTTATTCACGTGAGTGACTGTGTTCACTGTACTGTTGGTAACGGGAGTGACTGTGTTCACTGGCCTGTTGTTAACGGGAGTGACTGTGTTCACTGGTCTGTTGGTAACGGGAGTGACTGTGTTCACTGGCTTGTACTTAACAAGATTGATTGTGTTTACTGGTCTCTTCTTAACAGGAGTGTCTTTCTTCACTGGTCTGTTGTTAACAGGAGTGACTGTGTTCACTGGCCAGTTGGTAACGGGAGTGACTGTGTTCGCTGCTCTGTTGGTAACGGGAGTGACTGCGTTCACTGGTCTGTTGTTGACGGGACTGACTGTGTTCACTGGCCTGTTCTTAACAGGATTGATTGTGTTGACTGGTCTCTTCTTAACAGGAGTGACTTTGTTCACTGGCCTGTTGTTCACAGGATTGACTGTGTTCACTGGCCTGTTATTAACGGGAGTGACTGTGTTCACTGGCCTGTTGTTCACAGGATTCACTGTGTTCACTGGCCTGTTGGTAATGGGATTGACTGTGTTCGCTGGGCTGTTGGTAACGGGGGTGACTGTGTTCACTGGCGTGCTGGTAACGGGAGTAACTGTGTTCACTGGCCTGTTGGTAACGGGAGTGACTGTGTTCACTGGTCTGTTGGTAACGGGAGTGACTGTGTTCACTGGCCTGTTGGTTACAGGAGTGACTGTGTTCACTGGTCTGTTGTTAATGGGAGTGACTGTGTTTGCTGGTCTGTTGGTAACGGGAGTGACTGTGTTCACTGGTCTATTGTTAATGGGAGTGACTGTGTTCGCTGGTCTGTTGGTAACGGGACTGACTGTGTTCACTGGCCTGTTCTTAACAAGATTGATTGTGTTTACTGGTCTCTTCTTAACAGGAGTGTCTTTCTTCACTGGTCTGTTGTTAACAGGAGTGACTGTGTTTGCTGGTCTGTTGTTAACAGGAGTGACTGTGTTCGCTGGTCTGTTGGTAACGGGATTCACTGTGTTCACTGGTCTGTTGGTAACGGGAGTGACTGTGTTCACTGGTCTGTTGTTAACAAGAGTTACTGTGTTTGCTGGTCTGTTATTAACAGGATTGACTGTGTTCGCTGGTCTGTTGTTAACAGGAGTGACTGTTTTCCCTGGTCTGTTGTGAACAGGAGTGACTGTGTTCGCTCGTCTGTTGTTAACAGGAGTGATTGTGTTTGCTGGTCTGTTAACAGGAGTGACTGTGTTCGCTGGTCTGTTTTTGACGGGTCTTAACAGGAGTGTCTTTCTTCACTGGTCTGATGTTAACAGGAGTGACTGTCTTCACTGGTCTGTTGGTAAAGGGAGTGACTGTGTTCGCTGGTCTGTTGGTAACAGGAGAGACTGTGTTCACTGGTCTGTTCGTAACGGGAGTGACTTTGTTCATTCGCCTGCTCTTAACAGGAGTGACTGTGTTCGCTGGTCTGTTGTTAACAGGAGTGATTGTGTTGGCTGGTCTGTTAACAGGAGTCACTGTGTTCGCTGGTCTGTTTTAGACAGGACTGACTGTGTTCACTGGCCTGCTCTTAACAGGATTGATTGTGTTGACTGGTCTCTGCTTCACAGGAGTGACTTTGTTCACTGGTCTGTTGTTAACAGGAGTGACTGTGTTCACTGGCCTGTTCTTAACAGGAATGACTGTGTTCACTGGCCTGTTGGTAATGGGATTGCCTGTGTTCTCTGGTCTGTTGTTAACGGGAGTGACTTTGTTCACTGGCGTGTTATTAACGGGAGTGACTTTGTTCACTGGTCTGTTGTTAACAGGAGTGATTGTGTTCACTGGTCTGTTGGTAACAGGAGAGACTGTGTTCACTGGTCTGTTCGTAACGGGAGTGACTTTGTTCATTCGCCTGCTCTTAACAGGAGTGACTGCGTTCGCTGGTCTGTTGTTAACAGAAGTGATTGTGTTTGCTGGTCTGTTAACAGGAGTGATTGTGTTTGCTGGTCTGTTAACAGGAGTCACTGTGTTCGCTGGTCTGTTTTAGACGGGACTGACTGTGTTCACTGGCCTGCTCTTAACAGGATTGATTGTGTTGACTGGTCTCTGCTTCACAGGAGTGACTTTGTTCACTGGTCTGTTGTTAACAGGAGTGACTGTGTTCACTGGCCTGTTCTTAACAGGATTGATTGTGTTGACTGGTCTCTTCTTAACAGGAGTGACTTTGTTCACTGGCCTGTTGTTCACAGGATTGACTGTGTTCACTGGCCTGTTATTAACGGGTGTGACTGTGTTCACTGGCCTGTTGTTCACAGGATTCACTGTGTTCACTGGCCTGTTGGTAATGGGATTGACTGTGTTCGCTGGGCTGTTGGTAACGGGGGTGACTGTGTTCACTGGCGTGCTGGTAACGGGAGTAACTGTGTTCACTGGCCTGTTGGTAACGGGAGTGACTGTGTTCACTGGTCTCTTCTTAACAGGAGTGTCTTTCTTCACTGGTCTGTTGTTAACAGGAGTGACTGTGTTTGCTGGTCTGTTGTTAACAGGAGTGACTGTGTTCGCTGGTCTGTTGGTAACGGGATTCACTGTGTTCACTGGTCTGTTGGTAACGGGAGTGACTGTGTTCACTGGTCTGTTGTTAACAAGAGTTACTGTGTTTGCTGGTCTGTTGTTAACAGGATTGACTGTGTTCGCTGGTCTGTTGTTAACAGGAGTGACTGTTTTCCCTGGTCTGTTGTGAACAGGAGTGACTGTGTTCGCTCGTCTGTTGTTAACAGGAGTGATTGTGTTTGCTGGTCTGTTAACAGGAGTGACTGTGTTCGCTGGTCTGTTTTTGACGGGTCTTAACAGGAGTGTCTTTCTTCACTGGTCTGATGTTAACAGGAGTGACTGTCTTCACTGGTCTGTTGGTAAAGGGAGTGACTGTGTTCGCTGGTCTGTTGGTAACAGGAGAGACTGTGTTCACTGGTCTGTTCGTAATGGGAGTGACTTTGTTCATTCGCCTGCTCTTAACAGGAGTGACTGTGTTCGCTGGTCTGTTGTTAACAGGAGTGATTGTGTTGGCTGGTCTGTTAACAGGAGTCACTGTGTTCACTGGTCTGTTGTTAACAGGAGTGACTGTGTTCACTGGCCTGTTCTTAACAGGAATGACTGTGTTCACTGGTCTGTTATTAACGTGAGTGACTGTGTTCACTGGCCTGTTGGTAACGGGAGTGACTGTGTTCGCTGGTCTGTTGGTAACAGGAGTTACTGTGTTCGCTGGTCTGTTGTTAACGGGAGTGACTGTGTTCACTGGCCTGTTGTTCACAGGATTCACAGTGTTCACCGGTCTGTTATTAACGTGAGTGACTGTGTTCACTGGCCTGTTGGTAACGGGAGTGACTGTGTTCGCTGGTCTGTTGGTAACGGGAGTGACTGTGTTCACTAGCCTGTTGTTAACGGGAGTGATTGTGTTCACTGGTCTGTTGGTAACGGGACTGACTGTGTTCACTGGCCTGTTCTTAACAAGATTGATTGTGTTTACTGGTCTCTTCTTAACAGGAGTGTCTTTCTTCACTGGTCTGTTGTTAACAGGAGTGACTGTGTTCACTGGCCAGTTGGTAACGGGAGTGACTGTGTTTGCTGCTCTGTTGCTAATGGGAGTGACTGTGTTCACTGGTCTGTTGTTGACGGGACTGACTGTGTTCACTGGCCTGTTCGTAACAGGATTGATTGTGTTGACTGGTCTCTTCTTAACAGGAGTGACTTTGTTCACTGGTCTGTTGTTCACAGGATTCACTGTGTTCACTGGCCTGTTGGTAATGGGATTGCCTGTGTTCGCTGGTCTGTTGTTAACGGGAGTGACTGTGTTCACTGGCCTGTTATTAACGGGAGTGACTGTGTTCACTGGCCTGTTGTTCACAGGATTCACAGTGTTCACTGGCCTGTTGGTAATGGGATTGCCTGTGTTCGCTGGGCTGTTGGTAACGGGGGTGACTGTGTTCACTGCCCTGCTGGTAACGGGAGTAACTGTGTTCACTGGCCTGTTGGTAACGGGAGTGACTGTGTTCACTGGTCTGTTGGTAACGGGAGTGACTGTGTTCACTGGCCTGTTGGTTACAGGAGTGACTGCGTTCACTGGTCTGTTGTTAATGGGAGTGACTGTGTTCGCTGGTCTGTTGGTAACGGGAGTGACTGTGTTCACTGGTCTGTTGGTAACGGAGTGACTGTGTTCACTGGCCTGTTGTTAACGGGAGTGACTGTGTTCACTGGCATGTTCATAACGGGAGTGACTGTGTTCGCTGGTCTGTTGGTAACGCGAGTGACTGTGTTCGCTGGTCTGTTGTTAACGGGAGTGACTGTGTTCACTGACCTGTTGTTTACAGGATTCACTGTGTTCACTGGCCTGTTGGTAATGGGATTGCCTGTGTTCGCTGGTCTGTTCGTAACGGGGGTGACTGTGTTCACTGGCCTGTTGGTAACGGGAGTAACTGTTCACTGGCCTGTTGGTAACGGGAGTGACTGTGTTCACTGGTCTGTTGGTAACGGGAGTGACTGTGTTCACTGGCCTGTTGGTTACAGGAGTGACTGTGTTCACTGGTCTGTTGTTAATGGGAGTGACTGTGTACGCTGGTCTGTTGGTAACGGGAGTGACTGTGTTCACTGGTCTGTTGGAAACAGGAGTGACTGTGTTTACTGGTCTGTTGTTAACGGGAGTGACTGTGTTCGCTGGTCTGTTGTTAACGCGAGTGACTGTGTTCACTGGTCAGTTGTTGATGGGACTGACTGTGTTCACTGGCCTGTTCTTAACAGGATTGATTGTGTTGACTGGTCTCTTCCCAACAGGAGTGACTTTGTTCACTGGTCTGTTGTTAACAGGAGTGACTGTGTTCGCTGGTCTGTTGTTAACAGGAGTGATTGTGTTTGCTGGTCCGTTAACAGGAGTGTCTGTGTTCGCTGGTCTGTTGTTAACGGGAGTGACTGTGTTCACTGGACTGTTGTTAACAGGAGTGACTGTGTTCACTGGCCTTTTGTTCACAGGATTCACAGTGTTCACTGGCCTGCTGGTAACGGGAGTGACTGTGTTCGCTGGTCTCTTCTTAACAGGAGTGACTTAGTTCACAGGCCTGCTGGTAATGGGAGTGACTGTGTTCGCTGGTCTCTTCTTAACAGGAGTGACTGTGTTCACTGGTCTGTTGGTAATGGGAGTGACTGTGTTCGCTGGTCTGTTGGTAACAGGAGAGACTGTGTTCCCTGGTCTGTTCGTAACAGGATTGACTGTGTTAATTCGCCTGCTCTTAACAGGAGTGTCTTTGTTCACTGGGCTGTTGTTAACGAGAGTGACTGTGTTCACTGGCCTGTTGTTAACAGGAGTGACTGTTCACTGGCCTGTTGTTCACAGGATTCACAGTGTTCACTGTCCTGCGCTTAGCAGGAGTGACTGTGTTTACTGGCCTGTTGGTAACGGGAGTGATTGTGTTCTCTGGTCTGTTGTTAACGGGAGTGACTGTGTTCACTGGTCTGTTGTTAACAGGATTGACTGTGTTCACTGGCCTGTTCTAAATAAGAGTGACTGTGTTCATTGGTCTGTTGTTAAAATGATTGACTGTGTTGACTGGTCTGTTCTTCACAGGAGTGACTGTGTTCACTGGTCGGTTGTTAACAGGAGTGACTGTGATCACTGGTCTGTTGCTAATGGGAGTGACTGTGTTCACTGGTCTGTTCTTAACTGGAGTGACTGTGTTCACTGGCCTGTTGGTAACAGGAGTGAATTTGTTCACTGGTCTGTTGTTAACAGGAGTGACTGTGTTTACTGGTCTGTTCTTAACAGGAATGACTGTGTTCATTGGTCTGTTTGTAATGGGAGTGACTGTGTTCACTGGCCTGTTGGTAACGGGAGTGACTGTGTTCGCTGCTACTGTTGGTGACGGGAGTGACTCTGTTCACTAGTCTGTTGTTAACAGGAGTGACTGTGTTCACTGGCCTGTTGTTAACGGGAGTGACTGCGTTAACTGGCCTGTTGCTAACAGGAGTGACTGTGTTCGTTGGTCTGTTGTTAACAGTAGTGACTGTGTTCGCTGTTCTGTTGTTAATGGGATTGACTGTGTTCACTGGTCTGTTGTTAATGGGAGTGACTGTTCGCTGGTCTGTTGTTAACTGGATTGACAGTGTTGATGGGTCTGTTGGTTACGTGAGTGACTGTGTTCGCTGGTCTGTTGGTAACGGGAGTGACTGTGTTCACTGGACTGTCGTTAACGGGATTGACTGTGTTCACTGGCCTTTTGGTAACGGGAGTGACTGTGTTCGCTGCTCGGTTGGTAACGGGAGTGACTCTGTTCGCTGGTCTGTTGTTCACGGGAGTGACTGTGTTCACTGGCCTCTTGTTAACGGGAGTGACTGTGTTCACTGGCCTGTTATTAACGGGAGTGACTGTGTTCACTGGCCTGTTGTTTACAGGATTCACTGTGTTCACTGGCCTGTTGGTAATGGGATTGCCTGTGTTCGCTGGTCTGTTCGTAACGGGGGTGACTGTGTTCACTGGCCTGTTGGTAACGGGAGTAACTGTTCACTGGCCTGTTGGTAACGGGAGTGACTGTGTTCACTGGTCTGTTGGTAACGGGAGTGACTGTGTTCACTGGCCTGTTGGTTACAGGAGTGACTGTGTTCACTGGTCTGTTGTTAATGGGAGTGACTGTGTTCGCTGGTCTGTTGGTAACGGGAGTGATTGTGTTCACTGGTCTGTTGTTAACAGGAGTGACTGTCTTTGCTGATCTGTTGTTAACAGGAGTGACTGTGTTCGCTGCTCTGTTGTTAACAGGAGTGACTGTTTTCCCTGGTCTGTTGTTAACAGGAGTGACTGTGTTCGCTGGTCTGTTGTTAACAGGAGTGACTGTGTTCGCTGCTCTGTTGTTATCAGGAGTGACTGTGTTCACTGCTCTGTTTTTGACGAGACTGACTGTGTTCACTGGCCTGTTGTTAACAGGAGTGACTGTGTTCACTGGCCTTTTGTTCACAGGATTCACAGTGTTCACTGGCCTGCTGGTAACGGGAGTGACTGTGTTCGCTGGTCTGTTGGTAACGGGAGTGACTGTGTTCACTGGCCTGTTGTTAACGGGAGTGACTGTGTTCACTGGCCTGTTCTTAACAGGAATGACTGTGTTCATTGGTCTGTTTGTAACGGGAGTGACTGTGTTCACTGGCCTGTTGGTAACGGGAGTGACTGTGTTCGCTGCTACTGTTGGTGACGGGAGTGACTCTGTTCACTGGTCTGTTGTTAACAGGAGTGACTGTGTTCACTGGCCTGTTGTTAACGGGAGTGACTGCGTTAACTGGCCTGTTGCTAACAGGAGTGACTGTTTTCGTTGGTCTCTTGTTAACAGTAGTGACTGTGTTCGCTGTTCTGTTGTTAATGGGATTGACTGTGTTCACTGGTCTGTTGTTAATGGGAGTGACTGTTCGCTGGTCTGTTGTTAACTGGATTGACAGTGTTGATGGGTCTGTTGGTTACGGGAGTGACTGTGTTCGCTGGTCTGTTGTTAACGGGAGTGACTGTGTTCACTGGACTGTCGTTAACAGGATTGACTGTGTTCACTGGCCTTTTGGTAACATGAGTGACTGTGTTCGCTGCTCGGTTGGTAACGGGAGTGACTCTGTTCGCTGGTCTGTTGTTCACGGGAGTGACTGTGTTCACTGGCCTCTTGTTAACGGGAGTGACTGTGTTCACTGGCCTGTTATTAACGGGAGTGACTGTGTTCACTGGCCTGTTGTTTACAGGATTCACTGTGTTCACTGGCCTGTTGGTAATGGGATTGCCTGTGTTCGCTGGTCTGTTCGTAACGGGGGTGACTGTGTTCACTGGCCTGTTGGTAACGGGAGTGACTGTGTTCACTGGTCTGTTGGTAACGGGAGTGACTGTGTTCACTGGCCTGTTGGTTACAGGAGTGACTGTGTTCACTGGTCTGTTGTTAATGGGAGTGACTGTGTTCGCTGGTCTGTTGGTAACGGGAGTGACTGTGTTCACTGGTCTGTTGTTAACAGGAGTGACTGTCTTTGCTGATCTGTTGTTAAGAGGAGTGACTGTGTTCGCTGTTCTGTTGTTAACAGGAGTGACTGTTTTCCCTGGTCTGTTGTTAACAGGAGTGACTGTGTTCGCTGGTCTGTTGTTAACAGGAGTGACTGTGTTCGCTGCTCTGTTGTTATGAGGAGTGACTGTGTTCACTGCTCTGTTTTTGACGAGACTGACTGTGTTCACTGGCCTGTTGTTAACAGGAGTGACTGTGTTCACTGGCCTTTTGTTCACAGGATTCACAGTGTTCACTGGCCTGCTGGTAACGGGAGTGACTGTATTCGCTGGTCTGTTGGTAACGGGAGTGACTGTGTTCACTGGCCTGTTGTTAACGGGAGTGACTGTGTTCCCTGGTCTGTTGGTAACGGGACTGACTGTGTTCACTGGCCTGTTCTTAACAGGATTGATTGTGTTGACTCGTCTCTTCTTAACAGGAGTGACTTTGTTCATGGGCCTGTTGTTAACAGGAGTGACTGTGTTCGCTGGTCTGTTGGTAACAGGAGAGACTGTGTTAATTCACCTGCTCTTAACAGGAGTGACTTTGTTCACTGGTCTGTTGTTAACGAGAGTGACTGTGTGCACTGGCCTGTTGGTAACGGGAGTGACTGTGTTCGCTGCTCTGTTGGTAACGGGAGTGACTGTGTTCACTGGCCTGTTGGTAACAGGAGAGACTGTGTCAATTCGCCTGCTCTTAACAGGAGTGACTTTGTTCACTGGTCTGTTGTTAACGAGAGTGACTGTGTTCACTGGCCTGTTGTTCACAGGATTCACAGTGTTCACTGTCCTGCGCTTAGCAGGAGTGACTGTGTTTACTGGCCTGTTGGTAACGGGAGTGATTGTGTTCTCTGGTCTGTTGTTAACGGGAGTGACTGTGTTCATTGGTCTGTTGTTAAAATGATTGACTGTGTTGCCTGGTCTGTTCTTCACAGGAGTGACTGTGTTCACTGGTCGGTTGTTAACAGGAGTGACTGTGTTCACTGGTCTGTTGCTAACGGGAGTGACTGTGTTCACTGGTCTGTTCTTAACTGGAGTGACTGTGTTCACTGGCCTGCTGGTAACAGGAGTGAATTTGTTCACTGGTCTCTTCTTAACAGGAGTGACTTTGTTCACTGGTCTGTTGTTAACAAGAGTGACTGTGTTCATTGGTCTGTTCTTAACAGGAATGACTGTGTTCATTGGTCTGTTTGTAATGGGAGTGACTGTGTTCACTGGCCTGTTGGTAACGGGAGTGACTGTGTTTGCTGCTACTGTTGGTGACGGGAGTGACTCTGTTCACTAGTCTGGTGTTAACAGGAGTGACTGTGTTCACTGGCCTGTTGTTAACGGGAGTGACTGCGTTAACTGGCCTGTTGCTAACAGGAGTGACTGTGTTCGTTGGTCTCTTGTTAACAGTAGTGACTGTGTTCGCTGTTCTGTTGTTAATGGGATTGACTGTGTTCACTGGTCTGTTGTTAATGGGAGTGACTGTTCGCTGGTCTGTTGTTAACTGGATTGACAGTGTTGATGGGTCTGTTGGTTACGGGAGTGACTGTGTTCGCTGGTCTGTTGGTAACGGGAGTGACTGTGTTCACTGGACTGTCGTTAACGGGATTGACTGTGTTCACTGGCCTTTTGGTAACGGGAGTGACTGTGTTCGCTGCTCGGTTGGTAACGGGAGTGACTCTGTTCGCTGGTCTGTTGTTCACGGGAGTGACTGTGTTCACTGGCCTCTTGTTAACGGGAGTGACTGTGTTCACTGGCCTGTTATTAACGGGAGTGACTGTGTTCACTGGCCTGTTGTTTACAGGATTCACTGTGTTCACTGGCCTGTTGGTAATGGGATTGCCTGTGTTCGCTGGTCTGTTCGTAACGGGGGTGACTGTGTTCACTGGCCTGTTGGTAACGGGAGTAACTGTTCACTGGCCTGTTGGTAACGGGAGTGACTGTGTTCACTGGTCTGTTGGTAACGGGAGTGACTGTGTTCACTGGCCTGTTGGTTACAGGAGTGACTGTGTTCACTGGTCTGTTGTTAATGGGAGTGACTGTGTTCGCTGGTCTGTTGGTAACGGGAGTGATTGTGTTCATTGGTCTGTTGTTAACAGGAGTGACTGTCTTTGCTGATCTGTTGTTAACAGGAGTGACTGTGTTCGCTGCTCTGTTGTTAACAGGAGTGACTGTTTTCCCTGGTCTGTTGTTAACAGGAGTGACTGTGTTCGCTGGTCTGTTGTTAACAGGAGTGACTGTGTTCGCTGCTCTGTTGTTATCAGGAGTGACTGTGTTCACTGCTCTGTTTTTGACGAGACTGACTGTGTTCACTGGCCTGTTGTTAACAGGAGTGACTGTGTTCACTGGCCTTTTGTTCACAGGATTCACAGTGTTCACTGGCCTGCTGGTAACGGGAGTGACTGTGTTCGCTGGTCTGTTGGTAACGGGAGTGACTGTGTTCACTGGCCTGTTGTTAACGGGAGTGACTGTGTTCACTGGCCTGTTCTTAACAGGAATGACTGTGTTCATTGGTCTGTTTGTAACGGGAGTGACTGTGTTCACTGGCCTGTTGGTAACGGGAGTGACTGTGTTCGCTGCTACTGTTGGTGACGGGAGTGACTCTGTTCACTAGTCTGTTGTTAACAGGAGTGACTGTGTTCACTGGCCTGTTGTTAACGGGAGTGACTGCGTTAACTGGCCTGTTGCTAACAGGAGTGACTGTGTTCGTTGGTCTCTTGTTAACAGTAGTGACTGTGTTCGCTGTTCTGTTGTTAATGGGATTGACTGTGTTCACTGGTCTGTTGTTAATGGGAGTGACTGTTCGCTGGTCTGTTGATAACTGGATTGACAGTGTTGATGGGTCTGTTGGTTGCGGGAGTGACTGTGTTCGCTGGTCTGTTGTTAACGGGAGTGACTGTGTTCACTGGACTGTCGTTAACGGGATTGACTGTGTTCACTGGCCTTTTGGTAACGGGAGTGACTGTGTTCGCTGCTCGGTTGGTAACGTGAGTGACTCTGTTCGCTGGTCTGTTGTTCACGGGAGTGACTGTGTTCACTGGCCTCTTGTTAACGGGAGTGACTGTGTTCACTGGCCTGTTATTAACGGGAGTGACTGTGTTCACTGGCCTGTTGTTTACAGGATTCACTGTGTTCACTGGCCTGTTGGTAATGGGATTGCCTGTGTTCGCTGGTCTGTTCGTAACGGGGGTGACTGTGTTCACTGGCCTGTTGGTAACGGGAGTAACTGTTCACTGGCCTGTTGGTAACGGGAGTGACTGTGTTCACTGGTCTGTTGGTAACGGGAGTGACTGTGTTCACTGGCCTGTTGGTTACAGGAGTGACTGTGTTCACTGGTCTGTTGTTAATGGGAGTGACTGTGTTCGCTGGTCTGTTGGTAACGGGAGTGACTGTGTTCACTGGTCTGTTGTTAACAGGAGTGACTGTCTTTGCTGATCTGTTGTTAACAGGAGTGACTGTGTTCGCTGCTCTGTTGTTAACAGGAGTGACTGTTTTCCCTGGTCTGTTGTTAACAGGAGTGACTGTGTTCGCTGGTCTGTTGTTAACAGGAGTGACTGTGTTCGCTGCTCTGTTGTTATCATGAGTGACTGTGTTCACTGCTCTGTTTTTGACGAGACTGACTGTGTTCACTGGCCTGTTGTTAACAGGAGTGACTGTGTTCACTGGCCTTTTGTTCACAGGATTCACAGTGTTCACTGGCCTGCTGGTAACGGGAGTGACTGTGTTCGCTGGTCTGTTGGTAACGGGAGTGACTGTGTTCACTGGCCTGTTGTTAACGGGAGTGACTGTGTTCCCTGGTCTGTTGGTAACGGGACTGACTGTGTTCACTGGCCTGTTCTTAACAGGATTGATTGTGTTGACTCGTCTCTTCTTAACAGGAGTGACTTTGTTCATGGGCCTGTTGTTAACAGGAGTGACTGTGTTCGCTGGTCTGTTGGTAACAGGAGAGACTGTGTTAATTCACCTGCTCTTAACAGGAGTGACTTTGTTCACTGGTCTGTTGTTAACGAGAGTGACTGTGTGCACTGGCCTGTTGGTAACGGGAGTGACTGTGTTCGCTGCTCTGTTGGTAACGGGAGTGACTGTGTTCACTGGCCTGTTGGTAACAGGAGAGACTGTGTTAATTCGCCTGCTCTTAACAGGAGTGACTTTGTTCACTGGTCTGTTGTTAACGAGAGTGACTGTGTTCACTGGCCTGTTGTTCACAGGATTCACAGTGTTCACTGTCCTGCGCTTAGCAGGAGTGACTGTGTTTACTGGCCTGTTGGTAACGGGAGTGATTGTGTTGCCTGGTCTGTTCTTCACAGGAGTGACTGTGTTCACTGGTCGGTTGTTAACAGGAGTGACTTTGTTCACTGGTCTGTTGTTAACAGGAGTGACTGTGTTCATTGGTCTGTTCTTAACAGGAATGACTGTGTTCATTGGTCTGTTTGTAACGGGAGTGACTGTGTTCACTGGCCTGTTGGTAACGGGAGTGACTGTGTTTGCTGCTACTGTTGGTGACGGGAGTGACTCTGTTCACTAGTCTGGTGTTAACAGGAGTGACTGTGTTCACTGGCCTGTTGTTAACGGGAGTGACTGCGTTAACTGGCCTGTTGCTAACAGGAGTGACTGTGTTCGTTGGTCTGTTGTTAACAGTAGTGACTGTGTTCGCTGTTCTGTTGTTAATGGGATTGACTGTGTTCACTGGTCTGTTGTTAATGGGAGTGACTGTTCGCTGGTCTGTTGTTAACTGGATTGACAGTGTTGATGGGTCTGTTGGTTACGGGAGTGACTGTGTTCGCTGGTCTGTTGGTAACGGGAGTGACTGTGTTCACTGGACTGTCGTTAACGGGATTGACTGTGTTCACTGGCCTTTTGGTAACGGGAGTGACTGTGTTCACTGGTCTGTTGGTAACGGGAGTGACTGTGTTCACTGGCCTGTTGGTTACAGGAGTGACTGTGTTCACTGGTCTGTTGTTAATGGGAGTGACTGTGTTCGCTGGTCTGTTGGTAACGGGAGTGATTGTGTTCACTGGTCTGTTGTTAACAGGAGTGACTGTCTTTGCTGATCTGTTGTTAACAGGAGTGACTGTGTTCGCTGCTCTGTTGTTAACAGGAGTGACTGTTTTCCCTGGTCTGTTGTTAACAGGAGTGACTGTGTTCGCTGGTCTGTTGTTAACAGGAGTGACTGTGTTCGCTGCTCTGTTGTTATGAGGAGTGACTGTGTTCACTGCTCTGTTTTTGACGAGACTGACTGTGTTCACTGGCCTGTTGTTAACAGGAGTGACTGTGTTCACTGGCCTTTTGTTCACAGGATTCACAGTGTTCACTGGCCTGCTGGTAATGGGAGTGACTGTGTTCGCTGGTCTGTTGGTAACGGGAGTGACTGTGTTCACTGGCCTGTTGTTAACGGGAGTGACTGTGTTCACTGGCCTGTTCTTAACAGGAATGACTGTGTTCATTGGTCTGTTTGTAACGGGAGTGACTGTGTTCACTGGCCTGTTGGTAACGGGAGTGACTGTGTTCGCTGCTACTGTTGGTGACGGGAGTGACTCTGTTCACTAGTCTGTTGTTAACAGGAGTGACTGTGTTCACTGGTCTGTTGTTAACGGGAGTGACTGTGTTCACTGGACTGTCGTTAACGGGACTGACTGTGTTCACTGGCCTTTTGGTAACGGGAGTGACTGTGTTCGCTGCTCGGTTGGTAACGGGAGTGACTCTGTTCGCTGGTCTGTTGTTCACGGGAGTGACTGTGTTCACTGGCCTCTTGTTAACGGGAGTGACTGTGTTCACTGGCCTGTTATTAACGGGAGTGACTGTGTTCACTGGCCTGTTGTTTACCGGATTCACTGTGTTCACTGGCCTGTTGGTAATGGGATTGCCTGTGTTCGCTGGTCTGTTCGTAACGGGGGTGACAGTGTTCACTGGCCTGTTGGTAACGGGGGTGACTGTGTGCACTGGCCTGTTGGTAACGGGAGTGACTGTGTTCACTGCTCTGTTGGTAACGGGAGTGACTGTGTTCACTGCCCTGTTGGTAACAGGAGAGACTGTGTTCACTGGTCTGTTCGTAACAGGATTGACTGTGTTAATTCGCCTGCTCTTAACAGGAGTGACTTTGTTCACTGGTCTGTTGTTAACGAGAGTGACTGTGTTCACAGGCCTGTTGTTCACAGGATTCACAGTGTTCACTGTCCTGCGCTTAGCAGGAGTGACTGTGTTTACTGGCCTGTTGGTAACGGGAGTGATTGTGTTCTCTGGTCTGTTGTTAACGGGAGTGACTGTGTTCACTGGTCTGTTGTTAACAGGATTGACTGTGTTCACTGGCCTGTTCTTAATAAGAGTGACTGTGTTCATTGGTCTGTTGTTAAAATGATTGACTGTGTTGCCTGGTCTGTTCTTCACAGGAGTGACTGTGTTCACTGGTCGGTTGTTAACAGGAGTGACTGTGTTCACTGGTCTGTTGCTAATGGGAGTGACTGTGTTCACTGGTCTGTTCTTAACTGGAGTGACTGTGTTCACTGGCCTGCTGGTAACAGGAGTGAATTTGTTCACTGGTCTCTTCTTAACAGGAGTGACTTTGTTCACTGGTCTGTAGTTAACAGGAGTGACTGTGTTCATTGGTCTGTTCTTAACAGGAATGACTGTGTTCATTGCTCTGTTTGTAACGGGAGTGACTGTGTTCACTGGCCTGTTGGTAACGGGAGTGACTGTGTTTGCTGCTACTGTTGGTGACGGGAGTGACTCTGTTCACTAGTCTGGTGTTAACAGGAGTGACTGTGTTTACTGGCCTGTTGTTAACGGGAGTGACTGCGTTAACTGGCCTGTTGCTAACAGGAGTGACTGTGTTCGTTGGTCTGTTGTTAACAGTAGTGACTGTGTTCGCTGTTCTGTTGTTAATGGGATTGACTGTGTTCACTGGTCTGTTGTTAATGGGAGTGACTGTTCGCTGGTCTGTTGTTAACTGGATTGACAGTGTTGATGGGTCTGTTGGTTACGGGAGTGACTGTGTTCGCTGGTCTGTTGTTAACGGGAGTGACTGTGTTCACTGGTCTGTCGTTAACGGGATTGACTGTGTTCACTGGCCGTTTGGTAACGGGAGTGACTGTGTTCGCTGCTCGGTTGGTAACGCGAGTGACTCTGTTCGCTGGTCTGTTGTTCACGGGAGTGACTGTGTTCACTGGCCTCTTGTTAACGGGAGTGACTGTGTTCACTGGCCTGTTGTTTACAGGATTCACTGTGTTCACTGGCCTGTTGGTAATGGGATTGCCTGTGTTCGCTGGTCTGTTCGTAACGGGGGTGACTGTGTTCACTGGCCTGTTGGTAACGGGAGTAACTGTTCACTGGCCTGTTGGTAACGGGAGTGACTGTGTTCACTGGTCTGTTGGTAACGGGTGTGACTGTGTTCACTGGCCTGTTGGTTACAGGAGTGACTGTGTTCACTGGTCTGTTGTTAATGGGAGTGACTGTGTTCGCTGGTCTGTTGGTAACGGGAGTGACTGTGTTCACTGGTCTGTTGTTAACAGGAGTGACTGTCTTTGCTGATCTGTTGTTAACAGGAGTGACTGTGTTCGCTGCTCTGTTGTTAACAGGAGTGACTGTTTTCCCTGGTCTGTTGTTAACAGGAGTGACTATGTTCGCTGGTCTGTTGTTAACAGGAGTGACTGTGTTCGCTGCTCTGTTGTTATCAGGAGTGACTGTGTTCACTGCTCTGTTTTTGATGAGACTGACTGTGTTCACTGGCCTGTTGTTAACTGGAGTGACTGTGTTCACTGGCCTTTTGTTCACAGGATTCACAGTGTTCACTGGCCTGCTGGTAACGGGAGTGACTGTGTTCGCTGGTCTGTTGGTAACGGGAGTGACTGTGTTCCCTGGCCTGTTGTTAACGGGAGTGACTGTGTTCCCTGGTCTGTTGGTAACGGGACTGACTGTGTTCACTGGCCTGTTCTTAACAGGATTGATTGTGTTGACTCGTCTCTTCTTAACAGGAGTGACTTTGTTCATGGGCCTGTTGTTAACAGGAGTGACTGTGTTCGCTGGTCTGTTGTTAACAGGAGTGACTGTGTTCGCTGCTCTGTTGTTATCAGGAGTGACTGTGTTCACTGCTCTGTTTTTGACGAGACTGACTGTGTTCACTGGCCTGTTGTTAACAGGAGTGACTGTGTTCACTGGCCTTTTGTTCACAGGATTCACAGTGTTCACTGGCCTGCTGGTAACGGGAGTGACTGTGTTCGCTGGTCTGTTGGTAACGGGAGTGACTGTGTTCACTGGCCTGTTGTTAACGGGAGTGACTGTGTTCACTGGCCTGTTCTTAACAGGAATGACTGTGTTCATTGGTCTGTTTGTAACGGGAGTGACTGTGTTCACTGGCCTGTTGGTAACGGGAGTGACTGTGTTCGCTGCTACTGTTGGTGACGGGAGTGACTCTGTTCACTAGTCTGTTGTTAACAGGAGTGACTGTGTTCACTGGCCTGTTGTTAACGGGAGTGACTGCGTTAACTGGCCTGTTGCTAACAGGAGTGACTGTGTTCGTTGGTCTCTTGTTAACAGTAGTGACTGTGTTCGCTGTTCTGTTGTTAATGGGATTGACTGTGTTCACTGGTCTGTTGTTAATGGGAGTGACTGTTCGCTGGTCTGTTGTTAACTGGATTGACAGTGTTGATGGGTCTGTTGGTTACGGGAGTGACTGTGTTCGCTGGTCTGTTGTTAACGGGAGTGACTGTGTTCACTGGACTGTCGTTAACGGGACTGACTGTGTTCACTGGCCTTTTGGTAACGGGAGTGACTGTGTTCGCTGCTCGGTTGGTAACGGGAGTGACTCTGTTCGCTGGTCTGTTGTTCACGGGAGTGACTGTGTTCACTGGCCTCTTGTTAACGGGAGTGACTGTGTTCACTGGCCTGTTATTAACGGGAGTGACTGTGTTCACTGGCCTGTTGTTTACCAGATTCACTGTGTTCACTGGCCTGTTGGTAATGGGATTGCCTGTGTTCGCTGGTCTGTTCGTAACGGGGGTGACAGTGTTCACTGGCCTGTTGGTAATGGGGGTGACTGTGTGCACTGGCCTGTTGGTAACGGGAGTGACTGTGTTCGCTGCTCTGTTGGTAACGGGAGTGACTGTGTTCACTGCCCTGTTGGTAACAGGAGAGACTGTGTTCACTGGTCTGTTCGTAACAGGATTGACTGTGTTAATTCGCCTGCTCTTAACAGGAGTGACTTTGTTCACTGGTCTGTTGTTAACGAGAGTGACTGTGTTCACAGGCCTGTTGTTCACAGGATTCACAGTGTTCACTGTCCTGCGCTTAGCAGGAGTGACTGTGTTTACTGGCCTGTTGGTAACGGGAGTGATTGTGTTCTCTGGTCTGTTGTTAACGGGAGTGACTGTGTTCACTGGTCTGTTGTTAACAGGATTGACTGTGTTCACTGGCCTGTTCTTAATAAGAGTGACTGTGTTCATTGGTCTGTTGTTAAAATGATTGACTGTGTTGCCTGGTCTGTTCTTCACAGGAGTGACTGTGTTCACTGGTCGGTTGTTAACAGGAGTGACTGTGTTCACTGGTCTGTTGCTAATGGGAGTGACTGTGTTCACTGGTCTGTTCTTAACTGGAGTGACTGTGTTCACTGGCCTGCTGGTAACAGGAGTGAATTTGTTCACTGGTCTCTTCTTAACAGGAGTGACTTTGTTCACTGGTCTGTAGTTAACAGGAGTGACTGTGTTCATTGGTCTGTTCTTAACAGGAATGACTGTGTTCATTGCTCTGTTTGTAACGGGAGTGACTGTGTTCACTGGCCTGTTGGTAACGGGAGTGACTGTGTTTGCTGCTACTGTTGGTGACGGGAGTGACTCTGTTCACTAGTCTGGTGTTAACAGGAGTGACTGTGTTTACTGGCCTGTTGTTAACGGGAGTGACTGCGTTAACTGGCCTGTTGCTAACAGGAGTGACTGTGTTCGTTGGTCTGTTGTTAACAGTAGTGACTGTGTTCGCTGTTCTGTTGTTAATGGGATTGACTGTGTTCACTGGTCTGTTGTTAATGGGAGTGACTGTTCGCTGGTCTGTTGTTAACTGGATTGACAGTGTTGATGGGTCTGTTGGTTACGGGAGTGACTGTGTTCGCTGGTCTGTTGTTAACGGGAGTGACTGTGTTCACTGGTCTGTCGTTAACGGGATTGACTGTGTTCACTGGCCGTTTGGTAACGGGAGTGACTGTGTTCGCTGCTCGGTTGGTAACGCGAGTGACTCTGTTCGCTGGTCTGTTGTTCACGGGAGTGACTGTGTTCACTGGCCTCTTGTTAACGGGAGTGACTGTGTTCACTGGCCTGTTGTTTACAGGATTCACTGTGTTCACTGGCCTGTTGGTAATGGGATTGCCTGTGTTCGCTGGTCTGTTCGTAACGGGGGTGACTGTGTTCACTGGCCTGTTGGTAACGGGAGTAACTGTTCACTGGCCTGTTGGTAACGGGAGTGACTGTGTTCACTGGTCTGTTGGTAACGGGTGTGACTGTGTTCACTGGCCTGTTGGTTACAGGAGTGACTGTGTTCACTGGTCTGTTGTTAATGGGAGTGACTGTGTTCGCTGGTCTGTTGGTAACGGGAGTGACTGTGTTCACTGGTCTGTTGTTAACAGGAGTGACTGTCTTTGCTGATCTGTTGTTAACAGGAGTGACTGTGTTCGCTGCTCTGTTGTTAACAGGAGTGACTGTTTTCCCTGGTCTGTTGTTAACAGGAGTGACTATGTTCGCTGGTCTGTTGTTAACAGGAGTGACTGTGTTCACTGCTCTGTTTTTGACGAGACTGACTGTGTTCACTGGCCTGTTGTTAACAGGAGTGACTGTGTTCACTGGCCTTTTGTTCACAGGATTCACAGTGTTCACTGGCCTGCTGGTAACGGGAGTGACTGTGTTCGCTGGTCTGTTGGTAACGGGAGTGACTGTGTTCACTGGCCTGTTGTTAACGGGAGTGACTGTGTTCCCTGGTCTGTTGGTAACGGGACTGACTGTGTTCACTGGCCTGTTCTTAACAGGATTGATTGTGTTGACTCGTCTCTTCTTAACAGGAGTGACTTTGTTCATGGGCCTGTTGTTAACAGGAGTGACTGTGTTCGCTGGTCTGTTGGTAACAGGAGAGACTGTGTTAATTCACCTGCTCTTAACAGGAGTGACTTTGTTCACTGGTCTGTTGTTAACGAGAGTGACTGTGTGCACTGGCCTGTTGGTAACGGGAGTGACTGTGTTCGCTGCTCTGTTGGTAACGGGAGTGACTGTGTTCACTGGCCTGTTGGTAACAGGAGAGACTGTGTTAATTCGCCTGCTCTTAACAGGAGTGACTTTGTTCACTGGTCTGTTGTTAACGAGAGTGACTGTGTTCACTGGCCTGTTGTTCACAGGATTCACAGTGTTCACTGTCCTGCGCTTAGCAGGAGTGACTGTGTTTACTGGCCTGTTGGTAACGGGAGTGATTGTGTTCTCTGGTCTGTTGTTAACGGGAGTGACTGTGTTCACTGGTCTGTTGTTAACAGGATTGACTGTGTTCACTGGCCTGTTCTTAATAAGAGTGACTGTGTTCATTGGTCTGTTGTTAAAATGATTGACTGTGTTGCCTGGTCTGTTCTTCACAGGAGTGACTGTGTTCACTGGTCGGTTGTTAACAGGAGTGACTGTGTTCACTGGTCTGTTGCTAACGGGAGTGACTGTGTTCACTGGTCTGTTCTTAACTGGAGTGACTGTGTTCACTGGCCTGCTGGTAACAGGAGTGAATTTGTTCACTGGTCTCTTCTTAACAGGAGTGACTTTGTTCACTGGTCTGTTGTTAACAGGAGTGACTGTGTTCATTGGTCTGTTCTTAACAGGAATGACTGTGTTCATTGGTCTGTTTGTAACGGGAGTGACTGTGTTCACTGGCCTGTTGGTAACGGGAGTGACTGTGTTTGCTGCTACTGTTGGTGACGGGAGTGACTCTGTTCACTAGTCTGGTGTTAACAGGAGTGACTGTGTTCACTGGCCTGTTGTTAACGGGAGTGACTGCGTTAACTGGCCTGTTGCTAACAGGAGTGACTGTGTTCGTTGGTCTCTTGTTAACAGTAGTGACTGTGTTCGCTGTTCTGTTGTTAATGGGATTGACTGTGTTCACTGGTCTGTTGTTAATGGGAGTGACTGTTCGCTGGTCTGTTGTTAACTGGATTGACAGTGTTGATGGGTCTGTTGGTTACGGGAGTGACTGTGTTCGCTGGTCTGTTGTTAACGGGAGTGACTGTGTTCACTGGTCTGTCGTTAACGGGATTGACTGTGTTCACTGGCCGTTTGGTAACGGGAGTGACTGTGTTCGCTGCTCGGTTGGTAACGCGAGTGACTCTGTTCGCTGGTCTGTTGTTCACGGGAGTGACTGTGTTCACTCGCCTCTTGTTAACGGGAGTGACTGTGTTCACTGGCCTGTTGTTTACAGGATTCACTGTGTTCACTGGCCTGTTGGTAATGGGATTGCCTGTGTTCGCTGGTCTGTTCGTAATGGGGGTGACTGTGTTCACTGGCCTGTTGGTAACGGGAGTAACTGTTCACTGGCCTGTTGGTAACGGGAGTGACTGTGTTCACTGGTCTGTTGGTAACGGGAGTGACTGTGTTCACTGGCCTGTTGGTTACAGGAGTGACTGTGTTCACTGGTCTGTTGTTAATGGGAGTGACTGTGTTCGCTGGTCTGTTGGTAACGGGAGTGACTGTGTTCACTGGTCTGTTGTTAACAGGAGTGACTGTCTTTGCTGATCTGTTGTTAACAGGAGTGACTGTGTTCGCTGCTCTGTTGTTAACAGGAGTGACTGTTTTCCCTGGTCTGTTGTTAACAGGAGTGACTGTGTTCGCTGGTCTGTTGTTAACAGGAGTGACTGTGTTCGCTGCTCTGTTGTTATCAGGAGTGACTGTGTTCACTGCTCTGTTTTTGACGAGACTGACTGTGTTCACTGGCCTGGTGTTAACTGGAGTGACTGTGTTCACTGGCCTTTTGTTCACAGGATTCACAGTGTTCACTGGCCTGCTGGTAACGGGAGTGACTGTGTTCGCTGGTCTGTTGGTAACGGGAGTGACTGTGTTCCCTGGCCTGTTGTTAACGGGAGTGACTGTGTTCCCTGGTCTGTTGGTAACGGGACTGACTGTGTTCACTGGCCTGTTCTTAACAGGATTGATTGTGTTGACTCGTCTCTTCTTAACAGGAGTGACTTTGTTCATGGGCCTGTTGTTAACAGGAGTGACTGTGTTCACTGGTCTGTTGGTAACAGGAGAGACTGTGTTAATTCACCTGCTCTTAACAGGAGTGACTTTGTTCACTGGTCTGTTGTTAACGAGAGTGACTGTGTGCACTGGCCTGTTGGTAACGGGAGTGACTGTGTTCGCTGCTCTGTTGGTAACGGGAGTGACTGTGTTCACTGGCCTGTTGGTAACAGGAGAGACTGTGTTAATTCGCCTGCTCTTAACAGGAGTGACTTTGTTCACTGGTCTGTTGTTAACGAGAGTGACTGTGTTCACTGGCCTGTTGTTCACAGGATTCACAGTGTTCACTGTCCTGCGCTTAGCAGGAGTGACTGTGTTTACTGGCCTGTTGGTAACGGGAGTGATTGTGTTCTCTGGTCTGTTGTTAACGGGAGTGACTGTGTTCACTGGTCTGTTGTTAACAGGATTGACTGTGTTCACTGGCCTGTTCTTCACAGGAGTGACTGTGTTCACTGGTCGGTTGTTAACAGGAGTGACTGTGTTCACTGGTCTGTTGCTAACGGGAGTGACTGTGTTCACTGGTCTGTTCTTAACTGGAGTGACTGTGTTCACTGGCCTGCTGGTAACAGGAGTGAATTTGTTCACTGGTCTCTTCTTAACAGGAGTGACTTTGTTCACTGGTCTGTTGTTAACAGGAGTGACTGTGTTCATTGGTCTGTTCTTAACAGGAATGACTGTGTTCATTGGTCTGTTTGTAACGGGAGTGACTGTGTTCACTGGCCTGTTGGTAACGGGAGTGACTGTGTTTGCTGCTACTGTTGGTGACGGGAGTGACTCTGTTCACTAGTCTGGTGTTAACAGGAGTGACTGTGTTCACTGGCCTGTTGTTAACGGGAGTGACTGCGTTAACTGGCCTGTTGCTAACAGGAGTGACTGTGTTCATTGGTCTGTTGTTAACAGTAGTGACTGTGTTCGCTGTTCTGTTGTTAATGGGATTGACTGTGTTCACTGGTCTGTTGTTAATGGGAGTGACTGTTCGCTGGTCTGTTGTTAACTGGATTGACAGTGTTGATGGGTCTGTTGGTTACGGGAGTGACTGTGTTCGCTGGTCTGTTGTTAACGGGAGTGACTGTGTTCACTGGTCTGTCGTTAACGGGATTGACTGTGTTCACTGGCCGTTTGGTAACGGGAGTGACTGTGTTCGCTGCTCGGTTGGTAACGCGAGTGACTCTGTTCGCTGGTCTGTTGTTCACGGGAGTGACTGTGTTCACTGGCCTCTTGTTAACGGGAGTGACTGTGTTCACTGGCCTGTTGTTTACAGGATTCACTGTGTTCACTGGCCTGTTGGTAATGGGATTGCCTGTGTTCGCTGGTCTGTTCGTAACGGGGGTGACTGTGTTCACTGGCCTGTTGGTAACGGGAGTAACTGTTCACTGGCCTGTTGGTAACGGGAGTGACTGTGTTCACTGGTCTGTTGGTAACGGGAGTGACTGTGTTCACTGGCCTGTTGGTTACAGGAGTGACTGTGTTCACTGGTCTGTTGTTAATGGGAGTGACTGTGTTCGCTGGTCTGTTGGTAACGGGAGTGACTGTGTTCACTGGTCTGTTGTTAACAGGAGTGACTGTCTTTGCTGATCTGTTGTTAACAGGAGTGACTGTGTTCGCTGCTCTGTTGTTAACAGGAGTGACTGTTTTCCCTGGTCTGTTGTTAACAGGAGTGACTGTGTTCGCTGGTCTGTTGTTAACAGGAGTGACTGTGTTCGCTGCTCTGTTGTTATCAGGAGTGACTGTGTTCACTGCTCTGTTTTTGACGAGACTGACTGTGTTCACTGGCCTGTTGTTAACAGGAGTGACTGTGTTCACTGGCCTTTTGTTCACAGGATTCACAGTGTTCACTGGCCTGCTGGTAACGGGAGTGACTGTGTTCGCTGGTCTGTTGGTAACGGGAGTGACTGTGTTCACTGGCCTGTTGTTAACGGGAGTGACTGTGTTCCCTGGTCTGTTGGTAACGGGACTGACTGTGTTCACTGGCCTGTTCTTAACAGGATTGATTGTGTTGACTCGTCTCTTCTTAACAGGAGTGACTTTGTTCATGGGCCTGTTGTTAACAGGAGTGACTGTGTTCGCTGGTCTGTTGGTAACAGGAGAGACTGTGTTAATTCACCTGCTCTTAACAGGAGTGACTTTGTTCACTGGTCTGTTGTTAACGAGAGTGACTGTGTGCACTGGCCTGTTGGTAACGGGAGTGACTGTGTTCGCTGCTCTGTTGGTAACGGGAGTGACTGTGTTCACTGGCCTGTTGGTAACAGGAGAGACTGTGTTAATTCGCCTGCTCTTAACAGGAGTGACTTTGTTCACTGGTCTGTTGTTAACGAGAGTGACTGTGTTCACTGGCCTGTTGTTCACAGGATTCACAGTGTTCACTGTCCTGCGCTTAGCAGGAGTGACTGTGTTTACTGGCCTGTTGGTAACGGGAGTGATTGTGTTCTCTGGTCTGTTGTTAACGGGAGTGACTGTGTTCACTGGTCTGTTGTTAACAGGATTGACTGTGTTCACTGGCCTGTTCTTAATAAGAGTGACTGTGTTCATTGGTCTGTTGTTAAAATGATTGACTGTGTTGCCTGGTCTGTTCTTCACAGGAGTGACTGTGTTCACTGGTCGGTTGTTAACAGGAGTGACTGTGTTCACTGGTCTGTTGCTAACGGGAGTGACTGTGTTCACTGGTCTGTTCTTAACTGGAGTGACTGTGTTCACTGGCCTGCTGGTAACAGGAGTGAATTTGTTCACTGGTCTCTTCTTAACAGGAGTGACTTTGTTCACTGGTCTGTTGTTAACAGGAGTGACTGTGTTCATTGGTCTGTTCTTAACAGGAATGACTGTGTTCATTGGTCTGTTTGTAACGGGAGTGACTGTGTTCACTGGCCTGTTGGTAACGGGAGTGACTGTGTTTGCTGCTACTGTTGGTGACGGGAGTGACTCTGTTCACTAGTCTGGTGTTAACAGGAGTGACTGTGTTCACTGGCCTGTTGTTAACGGGAGTGACTGCGTTAACTGGCCTGTTGCTAACAGGAGTGACTGTGTTCGTTGGTCTCTTGTTAACAGTAGTGACTGTGTTCGCTGTTCTGTTGTTAATGGGATTGACTGTGTTCACTGGTCTGTTGTTAATGGGAGTGACTGTTCGCTGGTCTGTTGTTAACTGGATTGACAGTGTTGATGGGTCTGTTGGTTACGGGAGTGACTGTGTTCGCTGGTCTGTTGGTAACGGGAGTGACTGTGTTCACTGGACTGTCGTTAACGGGATTGACTGTGTTTACTGGCCTTTTGGTAACGGGAGTGACTGTGTTCGCTGCTCGGTTGGTAACGGGAGTGACTCTGTTCGCTGGTCTGTTGTTCACGGGAGTGACTGTGTTCACTGGCCTCTTGTTAACGGGAGTGACTGTGTTCACTGGCCTGTTATTAACGGGAGTGACTGTGTTCACTGGCCTGTTGTTTACAGGATTCACTGTGTTCACTGGCCTGTTGGTAATGGGATTGCCTGTGTTCGCTGGTCTGTTCGTAACGGGGGTGACTGTGTTCACTGGCCTGTTGGTAACGGGAGTAACTGTTCACTGGCCTGTTGGTAACGGGAGTGACTGTGTTCACTGGTCTGTTGGTAACGGGAGTGACTGTGTTCACTGGCCTGTTGGTTACAGGAGTGACTGTGTTCACTGGTCTGTTGTTAATGGGAGTGACTGTGTTCGCTGGTCTGTTGGTAACGGGAGTGATTGTGTTCATTGGTCTGTTGTTAACAGGAGTGACTGTCTTTGCTGATCTGTTGTTAACAGGAGTGACTGTGTTCGCTGCTCTGTTGTTAACAGGAGTGACTGTTTTCCCTGGTCTGTTGTTAACAGGAGTGACTGTGTTCGCTGGTCTGTTGTTAACAGGAGTGACTGTGTTCGCTGCTCTGTTGTTATCAGGAGTGACTGTGTTCACTGCTCTGTTTTTGACGAGACTGACTGTGTTCACTGGCCTGTTGTTAACAGGAGATACTGTGTTCACTGGCCTTTTGTTCACAGGATTCACAGTGTTCACTGGCCTGCTGGTAACGGGAGTGACTGTGTTCGCTGGTCTGTTGGTAACGGGAGTGACTGTGTTCACTGGCCTGTTGTTAACGGGAGTGACTGTGTTCACTGGCCTGTTCTTAACAGGAATGACTGTGTTCATTGGTCTGTTTGTAACGGGAGTGACTGTGTTCACTGGCCTGTTGGTGACGGGAGTGACTGTGTTCGCTGCTACTGTTGGTGACGGGAGTGACTCTGTTCACTAGTCTGTTGTTAACAGGAGTGACTGTGTTCACTGGCCTGTTGTTAACGGGAGTGACTGCGTTAACTGGCCTGTTGCTAACAGGAGTGACTGTGTTCGTTGGTCTCTTGTTAACAGTAGTGACTGTGTTCGCTGTTCTGTTGTTAATGGGATTGACTGTGTTCACTGGTCTGTTGTTAATGGGAGTGACTGTTCGCTGGTCTGTTGTTAACTGGATTGACAGTGTTGATGGGTCTGTTGGTTACGGGAGTGACTGTGTTCGCTGGTCTGTTGTTAACGGGAGTGACTGTGTTCACTGGACTGTCGTTAACGGGACTGACTGTGTTCACTGGCCTTTTGGTAACGGGAGTGACTGTGTTCGCTGCTCGGTTGGTAACGGGAGTGACTCTGTTCGCTGGTCTGTTGTTCACGGGAGTGACTGTGTTCACTGGCCTCTTGTTAATGGGAGTGACTGTGTTCACTGGCCTGTTATTAACGGGAGTGACTGTGTTCACTGGCCTGTTGTTTACCGGATTCACTGTGTTCACTGGCCTGTTGGGAATGGGATTGCCTGTGTTCGCTGGTCTGTTCGTAACGGGGGTGACTGTGTTCACTGGCCTGTTGGTAACGGAAGTAACTGTTCACTGGCCTGTTGGTAACGGGAGTGACTGTGTTCACTGGTCTGTTGGTAACGGGAGTGACTGTGTTCACTGGCCTGTTGGTTACAGGAGTGACTGTGTTCACTGGTCTGTTGTTAATGGGAGTGACTGTGTTCGCTGGTCTGTTGGTAACGGGAGTGACTGTGTTCACTGGTCTGTTGTTAACAGGAGTGACTGTCTTTGCTGATCTGTTGTTAACAGGAGTGACTGTGTTCACTGCTCTGTTGTTAACAGGAGTGACTGTTTTCCCTGGCCTGTTGTTAACAGGAGTGACTGTGTTCGCTGCTCTGTTGTTATCAGGAGTGACTGTGTTCACTGCTCTGTTTTTGACGAGACTGACTGTGTTCACTGGCCTGTTGTTAACCGGAGTGACTGTGTTCACTGGCCTTTTGTTCACAGGATTCACAGTGTTCACTGGCCTGCTGGTAACGGGAGTGACTGTATTCGCTGGTCTGTTGGTAACGGGAGTGACTGTGTTCACTGGCCTGTTGTTAACGGGAGTGACTGTGTTCCCTGGTCTGTTGGTAACGGGACTGACTGTGTTCACTGGCCTGTTCTTAACAGGATTGATTGTGTTGACTCGTCTCTTCTTAACAGGAGTGACTTTGTTCATGGGCCTGTTGTTAACAGGAGTGACTGTGTTCGCTGGTCTGTTGGTAACAGGAGAGACTGTGTTAATTCACCTGCTCTTAACAGGAGTGACTTTGTTCACTGGTCTGTTGTTAACGAGAGTGACTGTGTGCATAGGCCTGTTGGTAACGGGAGTGACTGTGTTCGCTGCTCTGTTGGTAACGGGAGTGACTGTGTTCACTGGCCTGTTGGTAACAGGAGAGACTGTGTTCACTGGTCTGTTCGTAACAGGATTGACTGTGTTAATTCGCCTGCTCTTAACAGGAGTGACTTTGTTCACTGGTCTGTTGTTAACGAGAGTGACTGTGTTCACTGGCCTGTTGTTCACAGGATTCACAGTGTTCACTGTCCTGCGCTTAGCAGGAGTGACTGTGTTTACTGGCCTGTTGGTAACGGGAGTGATTGTGTTCTCTGGTCTGTTGTTAACGGGAGTGACTGTGTTCACTGGTCTGTTGTTAACAGGATTGACTGTGTTCACTGGCCTGTTCTTAATAAGAGTGACTGTGTTCATTGGTCTGTTGTTAAAATGATTGACTGTGTTGCCTGGTCTGTTCTTCACAGGAGTGACTGTGTTCACTGGTCGGTTGTTAACAGGAGTGACTGTGTTCACTGGTCTGTTGCTAATGGGAGTGACTGTGTTCACTGGTCTGTTCTTAACTGGAGTGACTGTGTTCACTGGCCTGCTGGAAACAGGAGTGAATTTGTTCACTGGTCTCTTCTTAACAGGAGTGACTTTGTTCACTGGTCTGTTGTTAACAGGAGTGACTGTGTTCATTGGTCTGTTCTTAACAGGAATGACTGTGTTCATTGGTCTGTTTGTAATGGGAGTGACTGTGTTCACTGGCCTGTTGGTAACGGGAGTGACTGTGTTTGCTGCTATTGTTGGTGACGGGAGTGACTCTGTTCACTAGTCTGGTGTTAACAGGAGTGACTGTGTTCACTGGCCTGTTGTTAACGGGAGTGACTGCGTTAACTGGCCTGTTGCTAACAGGAGTGACTGTGTTCGTTCGTCTGTTGTTAACAGTAGTGACTGTGTTCGCTGTTCTGTTGTTAATGGGATTGACTGTGTTCACTGGTCTGTTGTTAATGGGAGTGACTGTTCGCTGGTCTGTTGTTAACTGGATTGACAGTGTTGATGGGTCTGTTGGTTACGGGAGTGACTGTGTTCGCTGGTCTGTTGTTAACGGGAGTGACTGTGTTCACTGGTCTGTCGTTAACGGGATTGACTGTGTTCACTGGCCGTTTGGTAACGGGAGTGACTGTGTTCGCTGCTCGGTTGGTAACGCGAGTGACTCTGTTCGCTGGTCTGTTGTTCACGGGAGTGACTGTGTTCACTGGCCTCTTGTTAACGGGAGTGACTGTGTTCACTGGTCTGTTGGTAACGGGAGTGACTGTGTTCACTGGCCTGTTGGTTACAGGAGTGACTGTGTTCACTGGTCTGTTGTTAATGGGAGTGACTGTGTTCGCTGGTCTGTTGGTAACGGGAGTGATTGTGTTCACTGGTCTGTTGTTATCAGGAGTGACTGTCTTTGCTGATCTGTTGTTAACAGGAGTGACTGTGTTCGCTGCTCTGTTGTTAACAGGAGTGACTGTTTTCCCTGGTCTGTTGTTAACAGGAGTGACTGTGTTCGCTGGTCTGTTGTTAACAGGAGTGACTGTGTTCGCTGCTCTGTTGTTATCAGGAGTGACTATGTTCACTGCTCTGTTTTTGACGAGACTGACTGTGTTCAGTGGCCTGTTGTTAACAGGAGTGACTGTGTTCACTGGCCTTTTGTTCACAGGATTCACAGTGTTCACTGGCCTGCTGGTAACGGGAGTGACTGTGTTCGCTGGTCTGTTGGTAACGGGAGTGACTGTGTTCACTGGCCTGTTGTTAATGGGAGTGACTGTGTTCACTGGCCTGTTCTTAACAGGAATGACTGTGTTCATTGGTCTGTTTGTAACGGGAGTGACTGTGTTCACTGGCCTGTTGGTAACGGGAGTGACTGTGTTCGCTGCTACTGTTGGTGACGGGTGTGACTCTGTTCACTAGTCTGTTGTTAACAGGAGTGACTGTGTTCACTGGCCTGTTGTTAACGGGAGTGACTGCGTTAACTGGCCTGTTGCTAACAGGAGTGACTGTGTTCGTTGGTCTCTTGTTAACAGTAGTGACTGTGTTCGCTGTTCTGTTGTTAATGGGATTGACTGTGTTCACTGGTCTGTTGTTAATGGGAGTGACTGTTCGCTGGTCTGTTGTTAACTGGATTGACAGTGTTGATGGGTCTGTTGGTTACGGGAGTGACTGTGTTCGCTGGTCTGTTGTTAACGGGAGTGACTGTGTTCACTGGACTGTCGTTAACGGGACTGACTGTGTTCACTGGCCTTTTGGTAACGGGAGTGACTGTGTTCGCTGCTCGGTTGGTAACGGGAGTGACTCTGTTCGCTGGTCTGTTGTTCACGGGAGTGACTGTGTTCACTGGCCTCTTGTTAATGGGAGTGACTGTGTTCACTGGCCTGTTATTAACGGGAGTGACTGTGTTCACTGGCCTGTTGTTTACCGGATTCACTGTGTGCACTGGCCTGTTGGTAACGGGATTGCCTGTGTTCGCTGCTCTGTTGGTAACGGGAGTGACTGTGTTCACTGGCCTGTTGGTAACAGGAGAGACTGTGTTCACTGGTCTGTTCGTAACAGGATTGACTGTGTTAATTCGCCTGCTCTTAACAGGAGTGACTTTGTTCACTGGTCTGTTGTTAACGAGAGTGACTGTGTTCACTGGCCTGTTGTTCACAGGATTCACAGTGTTCACTGTCCTGCGCTTAGCAGGAGTGACTGTGTTTACTGGCCTGTTGGTCACGGGAGTGATTGTGTTCTCTGGTCTGTTGTTAACGGGAGTGACTGTGTTCACTGGTCTGTTGTTAACAGGATTGACTGTGTTCACTGGCCTGTTCTTAATAAGAGTGACTGTGTTCATTGGTCTGTTGTTAAAATAATTGACTGTGTTGCCTGGTCTGTTCTTCACAGGAGTGACTGTGTTCACTGGTCGGTTGTTAACAGGAGTGACTGTGTTCACTGGTCTGTTGCTAATGGGAGTGACTGTGTTCACTGGTCTGTTCTTAACTGGAGTGACTGTGTTCACTGGCCTGCTGGTAACAGGAGTGAATTTGTTCACTGGTCTCTTCTTAACAGGAGTGACTTTGTTCACTGGTCTGTTGTTAACAGGAGTGACTGTGTTCATTGGTCTGTTCTTAACAGGAATGACTGTGTTCATTGGTCTGTTTGTAACGGGAGTGACTGTGTTGACTGGCCTGTTGGTAACGGGAGTGACTGTGTTTGCTGCTATTGTTGGTGACGGGAGTGACTCTGTTCACTAGTCTGGTGTTAACAGGAGTGACTGTGTTCACTGGCCTGTTGTTAACGGGAGTGACTGCGTTAACTGGCCTGTTGCTAACAGGAGTGACTGTGTTCGTTGGTCTGTTGTTGACAGTAGTGACTGTGTTCGCTGTTCTGTTGTTAATGGGATTGACTGTGTTCACTGGTCTGTTGTTAATGGGAGTGACTGTTCGCTGGTCTGTTGTCAACTGGATTGACAGTGTTGATGGGTCTGTTGGTTACGGGAGTGACTGTGTTCGCTGGTCTGTTGTTAACGGGAGTGACTGTGTTCACTGGTCTGTCGTTAACGGGATTGACTGTGTTCACTGGCCGTTTGGTAACGGGAGTGACTGTGTTCGCTGCTCGGTTGGTAACGCGAGTGACTCTGTTCGCTGGTCTGTTGTTCACGGGAGTGACTGTGTTCACTGGCCTCTTGTTAACGGGAGTGACTGTGTTCACTGGTCTGTTGGTAACGGGAGTGACTGTGTTCACTGGCCTGTTGGTTACAGGAGTGACTGTGTTCACTGGTCTGTTGTTAATGGGAGTGACTGTGTTCGCTGGTCTGTTGGTAACGGGAGTGATTGTGTTCACTGGTCTGTTGTTAACAGGAGTGACTGTCTTTGCTGATCTGTTGTTAACAGGAGTGACTGTGTTCGCTGCTCTGTTGTTAACAGGAGTGACTGTTTTCCCTGGTCTGTTGTTAACAGGAGTGACTGTGTTCGCTGGTCTGTTGTTAACAGGAGTGACTGTGTTCGCTGCTCTGTTGTTATCAGGAGTGACTGTGTTCACTGCTCTGTTTTTGACGAGACTGACTGTGTTCAGTGGCCTGTTGTTAACAGGAGTGACTGTGTTCACTGGCCTTTTGTTCACAGGATTCACAGTGTTCACTGGCCTGCTGGTAACGGGAGTGACTGTGTTCGCTGGTCTGTTGGTAACGGGAGTGACTGTGTTCACTGGCCTGTTGTTAACGGGAGTGACTGTGTTCACTGGCCTGTTCTTAACAGGAATGACTGTGTTCATTGGTCTGTTTGTAACGGGAGTGACTGTGTTCACTGGCCTGTTGGTAACGGGAGTGACTGTGTTCACTGGCCTGTTGGTTACAGGAGTGACTGTGTTCACTGGTCTGTTGTTAATGGGAGTGACTGTGTTCGCTGGTCTGTTGGTAACGGGAGTGACTGTGTTCACTGGTCTGTTGTTAACAGGAGTGACTGTCTTTGCTGATCTGTTGTTAACAGGAGTGACTGTGTTCGCTGCTCTGTTGTTAACAGGAGTGACTGTTTTCCCTGGTCTGTTGTTAACAGGAGTGACTGTGTTCGCTGGTCTGTTGTTAACAGGAGTGACTGTGTTCGCTGCTCTGTTGTTATCAGGAGTGACTGTGTTCACTGCTCTGTTTTTGACGGGACTGACTGTGTTCACTGGCCTGTTGTTAACAGGAGTGACTGTGTTCACTGGCCTTTTGTTCACAGGATTCACAGTGTTCACTGGCCTGCTGGTAACGGGAGTGACTGTGTTCGCTGGTCTGTTGGTAACAGGAGTAACTGTGTTCACTGGCCTGTTGTTAACGGGAGTGACTGTGTTCCCTGGTCTGTTGGTAACGGGACTGACTGTGTTCACTGGCCTGTTCTTAACAGGATTGATTGTGTTGACTCGTCTCTTCTTAACAGGAGTGACTTTGTTCCCGGGTCTGTTGTTAACAGGAGTGACTGTGTTCGCTGGTCTGTTGGTAACAGGAGAGACTGTGTTAATTCGCCTGCTCTTAACAGGAGTGACTTTATTCACTGGTCTGTTGTTAACGAGAGTGACTGTGTGCACTGGCCTGTTGGCAACGGGAGTGACTGTGTTCGCTGCTCTGTTGGTAACGGGAGTGACTGTTCACTGGCCTGTTGTTAACAGGAGTGACTGTGTTCACTGGTCTGTTGTTAACAGGAGTGATTGTGTTCGCTGCTCTTTTGGTAACGGGAGTGACTGTGTTCACTGGCCTGTTGTTAACAGGAGTGACTGTGTTCACTGGTCTGTTGTTAACGGGAGTGACTGTGTTCACTGGACTGTCGTTCACAGGATTCACAGTGTTCACTGTCCTGCGCTTAGCAGGAGTGACTGTGTTTACAGGCCTGTTGATGACGGGAGTGATTGTGTTGCCTGGTCTGTTCTTCACAGGAGTGACTGTGTTCACTGGTCGGTTGTTAACAGGAGTGACTTTGTTCACTGATCTGTTGTTAACAGGAGTGACTGTGTTCATTGGTCTGTTCTTAACAGGAATGACTGTGTTCATTGGTCTGTTTGTAACGGGAGTGACTGTGTTCACTGGCCTGTTGGTAACGGGAGTGACTGTGTTTGCTGCTACTGTTGGTGACGGGAGTGACTCTGTTCACTAGTCTGGTGTTAACAGGAGTGACTGTGTTCACTGGCCTGTTGTTAACGGGAGTGACTGTGTTCACTGGTCTGTTGTTAACGGGAGTGACTGTGTTCACTGGACTGTCGTTAACGGGATTGACTGTGTTCACTGGTCTGTCGTTAACGGGATTGACTGTGTTCACTGGCCGTTTGGTAACGGGGGTGACTGTGTTCGCTGCTCGGTTGGTAACGGGAGTGACTCTGTTCGCTGGTCTGTTGTTCACGGGAGTGACTGTGTTCACTGGCCTCTTGTTAACGGGAGTGACTGTGTTCACTGGCCTGTTGTTTACAGGATTCACTGTGTTCACTGGCCTGTTGGTAATGGGATTGCCTGTGTTCGCTGGCCTGTTCGTAACGGAGGTGACTGTGTTCACTGGCCTGTTGGTAACGGGAGTAACTGTGTTCACTGGCCTCTTGTTAACGGGAGTGACTGTGTTCACTGGTCTGTTGGTAACGGGAGTGACTGTGTTCACTGGCCTGTTGGTTACAGGAGTGACTGTGTTCACTGGTCTGTTGTTAATGGGAGTGACTGTGTTCGCTGGTCTGTTGGTAACGGGAGTGACTGTGTTCACTGGTCTGTTGTTAACAGGAGTGACTGTCTTTGCTGATCTGTTGTTAACAGGAGTGACTGTGTTCGCTGCTCTGTTGTTAACAGGAGTGACTGTTTTCCCTGGTCTGTTGTTAACAGGAGTGACTGTGTTCGCTGGTCTGTTGTTAACAGGAGTGACTGTGTTCGCTGCTCTGTTGTTATCAGGAGTGACTGTGTTCACTGCTCTGTTTTTGACGGGACTGACTGTGTTCACTGGCCTGTTGTTAACAGGAGTGACTGTGTTCACTGGCCTTTTGTTCACAGGATTCACAGTGTTCACTGGCCTGCTGGTAACAGGAGTGTCTGTGTTCGCTGGTCTGTTGGTAACGGGAGTGACTGTGTTCACTGGCCTGTTGTTAACGGGAGTGACTGTGTTCCCTGGTCTGTTGGTAACGGGACTGACTGTGTTCACTGGCCTGTTCTTAACAGGATTGATTGTGTTGACTCGTCTCTTCTTAACAGGAGTGACTTTGTTCATGGGCCTGTTGTTAACAGGAGTGACTGTGTTCGCTGGTCTGTTGGTAACAGGAGAGACTGTGTTAATTCACCTGCTCTTAACAGGAGTGACTTTGTTCACTGGTCTGTTGTTAACGAGAGTGACTGTGTGCACTGGCCTGTTGGTAACGGGAGTGACTGTGTTCGCTGCTCTGTTGGTAACGGGAGTGACTGTGTTCACTGGCCTGTTGGTAACAGGAGAGACTGTGTTAATTCGCCTGCTCTTAACAGGAGTGACTTTGTTCACTGGTCTGTTGTTAACGAGAGTGACTGTGTTCACTGGCCTGTTGTTCACAGGATTCACAGTGTTCACTGTCCTGCGCTTAGCAGGAGTGACTGTGTTTACTGGCCTGTTGGTGACGGGAGTGATTGTGTTGCCTGGTCTGTTCTTCACAGGAGTGACTGTGTTCACTGGTCGGTTGTTAACAGGAGTGACTTTGTTCACTGATCTGTTGTTAACAGTAGTGACTGTGTTCATTGGTCTGTTCTTAACAGGAATGACTGTGTTCATTGGTCTGTTTGTAACGGGAGTGACTGTGTTCACTGGCCTGTTGGTAACGGGAGTGACTGTGTTTGCTGCTACTGTTGGTGACGGGAGTGACTCTGTTCACTAGTCTGGTGTTAACAGGAGTGACTGTGTTCACTGGCCTGTTGTTAACGGGAGTGACTGCGTTATTTGGCCTGTTGCGAACAGGAGTGACTGTGTTCGTTGGTCTGTTGTTAACAGTAGTGACTGTGTTCGCTGTTCTGTTGTTAATGGGATTGACTGTGTTCACTGGTCTGTTGTTAATGGGAGTGACTGTTCGCTGGTCTGTTGTTAACTGGATTGACAGTGTTGATGGGTCTGTTGGTTACGGGAGTGACTGTGTTCGCTGGTCTGTTGGTAACGGGAGTGACTGTGTTCACTGGACTGTCGTTAACGGGATTGACTGTGTTCACTGGCCTTTTGGTAACGGGAGTGACTGTGTTCGCTGGTCTGTTGGTAACGGGACTGACTGTGTTCACTGGCCTGTTCTTAACAGGATTGATTGTGCTGACTCGTCTCTTCTTAACAGGAGTGACTTTGTTCACGGGTCTGTTGTTAACAGGAGTGACTGTGTTCGCTGGTCTGTTGGGAACAGGAGAGACTGTGTTAATTCGCCTGCTCTTAACAGGAGTGACTTTATTCACTGGTCTGTTGTTAACGAGAGTGACTGTGTGCACTGGCCTGTTGGTAACGGGAGTGACTGTGTTCGCTGCTCTGTTGGTAACGGGAGTGACTGTGTTCACTGGCCTGTTGTTAACAGGAGTGACTGTGTTCACTGGTCTGTTATTAACAGGAGTGATTGTGTTCACTGGCCTGTTGTTGACAGGAGTGACTGTGTTCGCTGCTCTGTTGGTAACGGGAGTGACTGTGTTCACTGGCCTGTTGTTAACAGGAGTGACTGTGTTCACTGGTCTGTTGTTAACGGGAGTGACTGTGTTCACTGGCCTGTTGTTCACAGGATTCACAGTGTTCACTGGCCTGCTGGTAACGGGAGTGACTGTGTTCGCTGGTCTGTTGGTAACAGGAGTAACTGTGTTCACTGGCCTGTTGTTAACGGGAGTGACTGTGTTCCCTGGTCTGTTGGTAACGGGACTGACTGTGTTCACTGGCCTGTTCTTAACAGGATTGATTGTGTTGACTCGTCTCTTCTTAACAGGAGTGACTTTGTTCACGGGTCTGTTGTTAACAGGAGTGACTGTGTTCGCTGGTCTGTTGGTAACAGGAGAGACTGTGTTAATTCGCCTGCTCTTAACAGGAGTGACTTTATTCACTGGTCTGTTGTTAACGAGAGTGACTGTGTGCACTGGCCTGTTGGTAACGGGAGTGACTGTGTTCGCTGCTCTGTTGGTAACGGGAGTGACTGTTCACTGGCCTGTTGTTAACAGGAGTGACTGTGTTCACTGGTCTGTTGTTAACAGGAGTGACTGTGTTCACTGGCCTGTTGTTAACAGGAGTGATTGTGTTCGCTGCTCTGTTGGTAACGGGAGTGACTGTGTTCACTGGCCTGTTGTTAACAGGAGTGACTGTGTTCACTGGTCTGTTGTTAACGGGAGTGACTGTGTTCACTGGACTGTCGTTCACAGGATTCACAGTGTTCACTGTCCTGCGCTTAGCAGGAGTGACTGTGTTTACAGGCCTGTTGATGACGGGAGTGATTGTGTTGCCTTGTCTGTTCTTCACAGGAGTGACTGTGTTCACTGGTCGGTTGTTAACAGGAGTGACTTTGTTCACTGATCTGTTGTTAACAGGAGTGACTGTGTTCATTGGTCTGTTCTTAACAGGAATGACTGTGTTCATTGGTCTGTTTGTAACGGGAGTGACTGTGTTCACTGGCCTGTTGGTAACGGGAGTGACTGTGTTTGCTGCTACTGTTGGTGACGGGAGTGACTCTGTTCACTAGTCTGGTGTTAACAGGAGTGACTGTGTTCACTGGCCTGTTGTTAACGGGAGTGACTGTGTTCACTGGTCTGTTGTTAACGGGAGTGACTGTGTTCACTGGACTGTCGTTAACGGGATTGACTGTGTTCACTGGTCTGTCGTTAACGGGATTGACTGTGTTCACTGGCCGTTTGGTAACGGGGGTGACTGTGTTCGCTGCTCGGTTGGTAACGGGAGTGACTCTGTTCGCTGGTCTGTTGTTCACGGGAGTGACTGTGTTCACTGGCCTCTTGTTAACGGGAGTGACTGTGTTCACTGGCCTGTTGTTTACAGGATTCACTGTGTTCACTGGCCTGTTGGTAATGGGATTGCCTGTGTTCGCTGGCCTGTTCGTAACGGGGGTGACTGTGTTCACTGGCCTGTTGGTAACGGGAGTAACTGTGTTCACTGGCCTCTTGTTAACGGGAGTGACTGTGTTCACTGGTCTGTTGGTAACGGGAGTGACTGTGTTCACTGGCCTGTTGGTTACAGGAGTGACTGTGTTCACTGGTCTGTTGTTAATGGGAGTGACTGTGTTCGCTGGTCTGTTGGTAACGGGAGTGACTGTGTTCACTGGTCTGTTGTTAACAGGAGTGACTGTCTTTGCTGATCTGTTGTTAACAGGAGTGACTGTGTTCGCTGCTCTGTTGTTAACAGGAGTGACTGTTTTCCCTGGTCTGTTGTTAACAGGAGTGACTGTGTTCGCTGGTCTGTTGTTAACAGGAGTGACTGTGTTCGCTGCTCTGTTGTTATCAGGAGTAACTGTGTTCACTGCTCTGTTTTTGACGGGACTGACTGTGTTCACTGGCCTGTTGTTAACAGGAGTGACTGTGTTCACTGGCCTTTTGTTCACAGGATTCACAGTGTTCACTGGCCTGCTGGTAACAGGAGTGTCTGTGTTCGCTGGTCTGTTGGTAACGGGAGTGACTGTGTTCACTGGCCTGTTGTTAACGGGAGTGACTGTGTTCCCTGGTCTGTTGGTAACGGGACTGACTGTGTTCACTGGCCTGTTCTTAACAGGATTGATTGTGTTGACTCGTCTCTTCTTAACAGGAGTGACTTTGTTCATGGGCCTGTTGTTAACAGGAGTGACTGTGTTCGCTGGTCTGTTGGTAACAGGAGAGACTGTGTTAATTCACCTGCTCTTAACAGGAGTGACTTTGTTCACTGGTCTGTTGTTAACGAGAGTGACTGTGTGCACTGGCCTGTTGGTAACGGGAGTGACTGTGTTCGCTGCTCTGTTGGTAACGGGAGTGACTGTGTTCACTGGCCTGTTGGTAACAGGAGAGACTGTGTTAATTCGCCTGCTCTTAACAGGAGTGACTTTGTTCACTGGTCTGTTGTTAACGAGAGTGACTGTGTTCACTGGCCTGTTGTTCACAGGATTCACAGTGTTCACTGTCCTGCGCTTAGCAGGAGTGACTGTGTTTACTGGCCTGTTGGTGACGGGAGTGATTGTGTTGCCTGGTCTGTTCTTCACAGGAGTGACTGTGTTCACTGGTCGGTTGTTAACAGGAGTGACTTTGTTCACTGATCTGTTGTTAACAGTAGTGACTGTGTTCATTGGTCTGTTCTTAACAGGAATGACTGTGTTCATTGGTCTGTTTGTAACGGGAGTGACTGTGTTCACTGGCCTGTTGGTAACGGGAGTGACTGTGTTTGCTGCTACTGTTGGTGACGGGAGTGACTCTGTTCACTAGTCTGGTGTTAACAGGAGTGACTGTGTTCACTGGCCTGTTGTTAACGGGAGTGACTGCGTTATTTGGCCTGTTGCGAACAGGAGTGACTGTGTTCGTTGGTCTGTTGTTAACAGTAGTGACTGTGTTCGCTGTTCTGTTGTTAATGGGATTGACTGTGTTCACTGGTCTGTTGTTAATGGGAGTGACTGTTCGCTGGTCTGTTGTTAACTGGATTGACAGTGTTGATGGGTCTGTTGGTTACGGGAGTGACTGTGTTCGCTGGTCTGTTGGTAACGGGAGTGACTGTGTTCACTGGACTGTCGTTAACGGGATTGACTGTGTTCACTGGCCTTTTGGTAACGGGAGTGACTGTGTTCGCTGGTCTGTTGGTAACGGGACTGACTGTGTTCACTGGCCTGTTCTTAACAGGATTGATTGTGTTGACTCGTCTCTTCTTAACAGGAGTGACTTTGTTCACGGGTCTGTTGTTAACAGGAGTGACTGTGTTCGCTGGTCTGTTGGGAACAGGAGAGACTGTGTTAATTCGCCTGCTCTTAACAGGAGTGACTTTATTCACTGGTCTGTTGTTAACGAGAGTGACTGTGTGCACTGGCCTGTTGGTAACGGGAGTGACTGTGTTCGCTGCTCTGTTGGTAACGGGAGTGACTGTGTTCACTGGCCTGTTGTTAACAGGAGTGACTGTGTTCACTGGTCTGTTATTAACAGGAGTGATTGTGTTCACTGGCCTGTTGTTGACAGGAGTGACTGTGTTCGCTGCTCTGTTGGTAACGGGAGTGACTGTGTTCACTGGCCTGTTGTTAACAGGAGTGACTGTGTTCACTGGTCTGTTGTTAACGGGAGTGACTGTGTTCACTGGCCTGTTGTTCACAGGATTCACAGTGTTCACTGGCCTGCGCTTAACAGGAGTGACTGTGTTTACTGGCCTGTTGGTAACGGGATTGATTGTGTTCTCTGGTCTGTTGGTTGCGGGAGTGACTGTGCTCACTGGCCTGCGCCTAACAGGAGTGACTGTGTTTACTGGTCTGTTGTTAACGGGAGTGACTGTGTTCACTGGTCTGTTGTTTACAGGATTGACTGTGTTCATTGGTCTGTTGTTAAAAGGATTGATTGCGTTGACTGGTCTGTACTTAACAGGAGTGACTGTGTTCACTGGTCGGTTGTTAACAGGAGTGATGTGTTCACTGGCCTGTTGTTAACAGGAGTGACTGTGTTCGCTGCTCTGTTGGTAACGGGAGTGACTGTGTTCACTGGCCTGTTGTTAACAGGAGTGACTGTGTTCACTGGTCTGTTGTTAACGGGAGTGACTGTGTTCACTGGCCTGTTGTTGACAGGATTCACAGTGTTCACTGGCCTGCGCTTAACAGGAGTGACTGTGTTTTCTGGCCTGTTGGTAATCGGAGTGATTGTGTTCTCTGGCCTGTTGTTAACGGGATTTACTGTGTTCACTGGTCTGTTGTTAATGGGAGTGACTGTGTTCGCTGCTCTGTTGGTAACGGGAGTGAGTGTGTTCACTGGTCTGTTGTGAACAGGAGTGACTTTCTTTGCTGGTCTGTTGTTAACAGGAGTGACTGTGTTCGCTGGTCTGTTGTTAACAGGAGTGACTGTTTTCCCTGGTCTGTTGTTAACAGGAGTGACTGTGTTCGCTGGTCTGTTGTGAACAGGAGTGATTGTGTTTGCTGGTCTGTTAACAGGAGTGACTGTGTTCGCTGGTCTGTTGTTAACGCGAGTGACTGTGTTCACTGGTCAGTTGTTGATGGGACTGACTGTGTTCACTGGCCTGTTCCTAACAGGATTGATTGTGTTGACTGGTCTCTTCTTAACAGGAGTGACTTTATTCACTGGTCTGTTGTTAACAGGAGTGACTGTGTTCACTGGCCTGTTCTTAACAGGAATGACCGTGTTCACTGGTCTGTTATTAACATGAGTGACTGTGTTCACTGGCCTGTTGGTAACGGGTGTGACTGTGTTCACTGCTCTGTTGGTAACGTGAGTGACTGTGTTCACTGGTCTGTTGTTAATGACAGTGACTGTGTTCGCTGGTCTGTTGTTAACTCGATTGACTGTGTTGATGGGTCTGTTGGTAACGGGAATGACTGTGTTCGCTGGTCTGTTGTTAACGGTAGTGACTGTGTTCACTGGTCTGTTGGTAACGGGAGTGACTGTGTTCACTGGTCTGTTGTTAACGGTAGTGACTGTGTTCACTGGCCTGTTTGTAACGGGAGTGACTGTGTTTGCTGCTCTGTTGGTAACGGGAGTGACTGTGTTCAAAGGCCTGTTCTTAACAGGATTGATTGTGTTGACTGGTCTCTTCTTAACAGGAGTGACTTTGTTCACTGGTCTGTTGTTAACAGGAGTGACAGTGTTCACTGGCCTGTTATTAACGGGAGTGACTGTGTTCACTGTTCTGTTGTTAACGGGATTGACTGTGTTCACTGGCCTTTTGGTAACGGGAGTGACTGTGTTCGCTGCTCTGTTGTTAACGGGAGTGACTGTGTTCACTGGCCTGTTGTTAACGGGAGTGACTGTGTTCACTGGTCTGTTGGGAACGGGGGTGACTGTGTTCACTGGCCTGTTCTTAACAGGATTGATTGTGTTGACTGGTCTCTTCTTAACAGGAGTGAATTTGTTCATTGGTCTGTTGTTAACGGGAGTGACTGTGTTCACTGGTCTGTTGGTAACAAGGGTGACTGTGTTCACTGGCCTGTTCTTAACAGGATTGATTGTGTTGACTGGTCTCTTCTTAAGAGGAGTGACTTTGTTCACTGGTCTGTTATGAACGTGAGTGACTGTGTTCGCTGGTCTGTTGTTAACAGGAGTGATTGTGTTTGCTGGTCTGTTAACAGGAGTGACTGTGTTCGCTGGTCTGTTATTAACGGGAGTGACTGTGTTCACTGGTCTGTTTTTGACGGGACAGACTGTTTTCACTGGCCTGTTCTTAACAGGATTGATTGTGTTGACTGGTCTCTTCTTAACAGGAGTGACTTTGTTCACTGGTCTGTTGTTAACAGGACTGACTGTGTTCAGTGGCCTGTTCTTAACAGGAATGACTGTGTTCACTGGTCTGTTATTAACGTGAGTGACTGTGTTCATTGGTCTGTTGTTAACGAGAGTGACTGTGTTCACTGGCCTGTTGGTAACGGGTGTGACTGTGTTCGCTGCTCTCTTGGTAACGTGAGTGACTGTGTTCACTGGTCTGTTGTTAACGAGAATGACTGTGTTCACTGGCCTGTTGGTAACGGGAGTGACTGTGTTCGCTTGTCTGTTGTTAACGGATATGACTGTGTTCACTGGCCTGTTGTTAACAGGAGTGACTGTGTTCACTGGCCTGTTGTTCACAGGATTCACAGTGTTCACTGGCCTGTTTGTAACGGGAGTGACTGTGTTCGCTGGTCTGTTGTTAACAGGAGTGATTGTGTTTGCTGGTCTGTTAACAGGAGTGACTGTGTTCGCTGGTCTGTTGTTCACGGGAGTGACTGTGTTCACTGGTCTGTTGGTAACAGGAGTGACTGTGTTCGCTGGTCTGTTGGTAACAGGAGAGACTGTGTTCACTGGTCTGTTCGTAACGGGAGTGACTGTGTTCATTCGCCTGCTCTTAACAGGAGTGACTTTGTTCACTGGTCTGTTATTAACGGGAGTGACTGTGTTCGCTGACCTGTTGGTAATGGGAGTGACTGTGTTCACTGGTCTGTTGGTACTGGGAGTTCCTGTGGTCGCTGGCCTGATGGTAATGGGAGTCACTGTGTTCACTGGCCTGTTGGTAATGGGAGTGACTGTGCTCACCGGCCTGTTGGTACTGGGAGTTACTGTGGTCGCTGGCCTATTGGTTACAGGAGTGACAGTGTTCACTGGCCTGTTGCTAACGGGAGTGATTGTGTTCACTGGCCTGTTGGTAAAGGGAGTGACTGTGTTCACTGGTCTGTTGGTGATAGGAGTGATTGTAATCACTGGCCTGTTGTTAACGGGAGTGACTGTGTTCGCTGGTCTGTTGTTAACGGGAGTGACTGTGTTCACTGGTCTGTTGGTAACGGGAGTGACTGTGTTCACTGGCCTGTTGGTAACGGGAGTGACTGTGTTTGCTGCTCTGTTGGTAACGGGAGTGACTGTGTTCACTGGTCTGTTGTTGACGGGACAGACTGTGTTCACTGGCCTGTTATTAACGGGAGTGACTGTGTTCGCTGGTCTGTTGGTAACGGGAGTGACTGTGTTCACTGGCCTGTTGTTAACGGGAGTGACGGTGTTCACTGGTCTGTTGGTAACGGGACTGACTGTTTTCACTTGCCTGTTCTTAACAGGATTGATTGTGTTGACTGGTCTCTTCTTAACAGAAGTGACTTTGTTCACTTGTCTGTTGTTAACAGGAGTGACTGTGTTCGCTGGTCTGTTGTTAACAGGAGTGATTGTGTTTGCCGGTCTGTTGACAGGAGTGACTGTGTTTGCTGGTCTGTTGTTCACGGGAGTGACTGTGTTCACTGGTCTGTTGTTAACGGGAGTGACTGTGTTCACTGGCCTGTTGTTCACAGGATTCACAGTGTTCACTGGCCTGTTGGTAACAGGAGTGACTGTGTTCGCTGGTCTGTTGTTAACAGGAGTGATTGTGTTTGCTGGTCTGTTAACAGGAGTGACTGTGTTCGCTGGTCTGTTGTTCACGGGAGTGACTGTGTTCACTGGCCTGTTGTTCACAGGATTCACAGTGTTCACTGGCCTGTTGGTAACAGGAGTGACTGTGTTCGCTGGTCTGTTGTTAACAGGAGTGATTGTGTTTGCTGGTCTGTTAACAGGAGTGACTGTGTTCGCTGCTCTGTTGGTAACGTGAGTGACTGTGTTCACTGGTCTGTTGTTAACGAGAGTGACTGTGTTCACAGGCCTGTTGGTAACGGGAGTGACTGTGTTCGCTTGTCTGTTGTTAACGGGAGTGACTGTGTTCACTGGCCTGTTGTTAACAGGAGTGACTGTGTTCACTGGCCTGTTGTTCACAGGATTCACAGTGTTCACTGGCCTGTTTGTAACGGGAGTGACTGTGTTCGCTGGTCTGTTGGTAATGGGAGTGACTGTGTTCACTGGCCTGTTGTTAACGGGAGTGACTGTGTTCACTGGTCTGTTGGTAACGGGACTGACTGTGTTCACTGGCCTGTTCTTAACAGGATTGATTGTGTTGACTGGTCTCTTCTTAACAGGAGTGACTTTGTTCACTGGTCTGTTGTTAACGGGAGTGACTGTGATCACTGGTCTGTTGGTGACAGAAGTGACTGTGTTCGCTGGTCTGTTGGTAACAGGAGAGACTGTGTTCACTGGTCTGTTCGTAACGGGAGTGACTGTGTTCATTCGCCTGCTCTTAACAGGAGTGACTTTGTTCACTGGTCTGTTATTAACGGGAGTGACTGTTTTTGCTGACCTGTTGGTAATGGAAGTGACTGTGTTCACTGGCCTGTTGGTACTGGGAGTTCCTGTGGTCGCTGGCCTGATGGTAATGGGAGTGACTGTGTTCACTGGCCTGTTCTTAACAGGATTGATTGTGTTGACTGGTCTCTTCTTAAGAGGAGTGACTTTGTTCACTGGTCTGTTATGAACGTGAGTGACTGTGTTCGCTGGTCTGTTGTTAACAGGAGTGATTGTGTTTGCTGGTCTGTTAACAGGAGTGACTGTGTTCGCTGGTCTGTTATTAACGGGAGTGACTGTGTTCACTGGTCTGTTTTTGACGGGACAGACTGTTTTCACTGGCCTGTTCTTAACAGGATTGATTGTGTTGACTGGTCTCTTCTTAACAGGAGTGACTTTGTTCACTGGTCTGTTGTTAACAGGAGTGACTGTGTTCAGTGGCCTGTTCTTAACAGGAATGACTGTGTTCACTGGTCTGTTATTAACGTGAGTGACTGTGTTCATTGGTCTGTTGTTAACGAGAGTGACTGTGTTCACTGGCCTGTTGGTAACGGGTGTGACTGTGTTCGCTGCTCTCTTGGTAACGTGAGTGACTGTGTTCACTGGTCTGTTGTTAACGAGAACGACTGTGTTCACTGGCCTGTTGGTAACGGGAGTGACTGTGTTCGCTTGTCTGTTGTTAACGGATATGACTGTGTTCACTGGCCTGTTGTTAACAGGAGTGACTGTGTTCACTGGCCTGTTGTTCACAGGATTCACAGTGTTCACTGGCCTGTTTGTAACGGGAGTGACTGTGTTCGCTGGTCTGTTGTTAACAGGAGTGATTGTGTTTGCTGGTCTGTTAACAGGAGTGACTGTGTTCGCTGGTCTGTTGTTCACGGGAGTGACTGTGTTCACTGGTCTGTTGGTAACAGGAGTGACTGTGTTCGCTGGTCTGTTGGTAACAGGAGAGACTGTGTTCACTGGTCTGTTCGTAACGGGAGTGACTGTGTTCATTCGCCTGCTCTTAACAGGAGTGACTTTGTTCACTGGTTTGTTATTAACGGGAGTGACTGTGTTCGCTGACCTGTTGGTAATGGGAGTGACTGTGTTCACTGGTCTGTTGGTACTGGGAGTTCCTGTGGTCGCTGGCCTGATGGTAATGGGAGTGACTGTGTTCACTGGCCTGTTGGTAATGGGAGTGACTGTGTTCACCGGCCTGTTGGTAATGGGAGTGACTGTGTTCACCGGCCTGTTGGTACTGGGAGTTACTGTGGTCGCTGGCCTATTGGTTACAGGAGTGACAGTGTTCACTGGCCTGTTGCTAACGGGAGTGATTGTGTTCACTGGCCTGTTGGTAATGGGAGTGACTGTGTTCACCGGCCTGTTGGTACTGGGAGTTACTGTGGTCGCTGGCCTATTGGTTACAGGAGTGACAGTGTTCACTGGCCTGTTGCTAACGGGAGTGATTGTGTTCACTGGCCTGTTGGTAAAGGGAGTGACTGTGTTCACTGGTCTGTTGGTGATAGGAGTGATTGTAATCACTGGCCTGTTGTTAACGGGAGTGACTGTGTTCGCTGGTCTGTTGTTAACGGGAGTGACTGTGTTCACTGGTCTGTTGGTAACGGGAGTGACTGTGTTCACTGGCCTGTTGGTAACGGGAGTGACTGTGTTTGCTGCTCTGTTGGTAACGGGAGTGACTGTGTTCACTGGTCTGTTGTTGACGGGACAGACTGTGTTCACTGGCCTGTTATTAACGGGAGTGACTGTGTTCGGTGGTCTGTTGGTAACGGGAGTGACTGTGTTCACTGGCCTGTTGTTAACGGGAGTGACTGTGTTCACTGGTCTGTTGGTAACGGGACTGACTGTTTACACTTGCCTGTTCTTAACAGGATTGATTGTGTTGACTGGTCTCTTCTTAACAGAAGTGACTTTGTTCACTTGTCTGTTGTTAACAGGAGTGACTGTGTTCACTGGTCTGTTGTTAACAGGAGTGATTGTGTTTGCCGGTCTGTTAACAGGAGTGACTGTGTTCGCTGGTCTGTTGTTCACGGGAGTGACTGTGTTCACTGGTCTGTTGTTAACGGGAGTGACTGTGTTCACTGGCCTGTTGTTCACAGGATTCACAGTGTTCACTGGCCTGTTGGTAACAGGAGTGACTGTGTTCGCTGGTCTGTTGTTAACAGGAGTGATTGTGTTTGCTGGTCTGTTAACAGGAGTGACTGTGTTCGCTGGTCTGTTGTTCACGGGAGTGACTGTGTTCACTGGTCTGTTTTTGACGGGACAGACTGTGTTCACTGGCCTGTTCTTGACAGGATTGATTGTGTTGACTGGTCTCTTCTTAACAGGAGTGACTTTATTCACTGGTCTGTTGTTAACAGGAGTGACTGTGTTCACTGGCCTGTTCTTAACAGGAATGACTGTGTTCTCTGGTCTGTTATTAACGTGAGTGACTGTGTTCATTGGTCTGTTGTTAACGAGAGTGACTGTGTTCACTGGCCTGTTGGTAACGGGTGTGACTGTGTTCGCTGCTCTGTTGGTAACGTGAGTGACTGTGTTCACTGGTCTGTTGTTAACGAGAGTGACCGTGTTCACAGGCCTGTTGGTAACGGGAGTGACTGTGTTCGCTTGTCTGTTGTTAACGGGAGTGACTGTGTTCACTGGCCTGTTGTTAACAGGAGCGACTGTGTTCACTGGCCTGTTGTTCACAGGATTCACAGTGTTCACTGGCCTGTTTGTAACGGGAGTGACTGTGTTCGCTGGTCTGTTGGTAACGGGAGTGACTGTGTTCACTGGCCTGTTGTTAACGGGAGTGACTGTGTTCACTGGTCTGTTGGTAACGGGACTGACTGTGTTCACTGGCCTGTTCTTAACAGGATTGATTGTGTTGACTGGTCTCTTCTTAACAGGAGTGACTTTGTTCACTGGTCTGTTGTTAACGGGAGTGACTGTGATCACTGATCTGTTGGTAACAGGAGTGACTGTGTTCGCTGGTCTGTTGGTAACAGGAGAGACTGTGTTCACTGGTCTGTTCGTAACGGGAGTGACTGTGTTCATTCGCCTGCTCTTAACAGGAGTGACTTTGTTCACTGGTCTGTTATTAACGGGAGTGACTGTTTTTGCTGACCTGTTGGTAATGGAAGTGACTGTGTTCACTGGCCTGTTGGTACTGGGAGTTCCTGTGGTCGCTGGCCTATTGGTTACGGGAGTGACAGTGTTCACTGGCCTGTTGCTAACGGGAGTGATTGTGTTCACTGGCCTGATGGTAATGGGAGTGACTGTGTTCACTGGCCTGTTGGTACTGGGAGTTACTGTGGTCGCTGGCCTGTTGGTAACGGGAGTGACAGTGTTCACAGGTCTGTTGCTAACGGGATTGATTGTGTTCACTGGCCTGTTGGTAAAGGGAGTGACTGTGTTCACTGGTCTGTTGGTAATGGGAGAGATTGTAATCACTGGTCTGTTTTTAATGGGAGTGACTTTGTTCGCTGGTCTGTTGTTAACTGGATTGACTGTGTTGATGGGTCTGTTGGTAACGGGAGTGACTATGTTCGCTGGTCTGTTGTTAACGGGAGTGACTGTGTTCACTGGTCTGTTGGTAACGGGAGTGACTGTGTTCACTGGTCTGTTGTTAACGGGAGTGACTGTGTTCACTGGCCTGTTGTTAACGGGAGTGACTGTGTTCACTGGCCTGTTGGTAACGGGACTGACTATGTTCGCTGCTCTGTTGGTAACGGGAGTGACTGTGTTCACTGGTCTGTTGTTGACGGGTGTGACTGTGTTCACTGGCCTGTTGTTAACGGGAGTGACTGTGTTCACTGGCCTGTTATTAACAGGAGTGACTGTGTTCACTGGCCTGTTGTTCACAGGATTCACTGTGTTCACTGGCCTGTTGGTAATGGGATTGCCTGTGTTCGCTGGTCTGTTGGTAACGGGGGTGACTGTGTTCACTGGCCTGTTGGTAACGGGAGTAACTGTGTTCACTGGCCTGTTGGTAATGGGAGTGACTGTGTTCACTGGTCTGTTGTTAACTGGAATGACTGTTTTCCCTGGTCTGTTGTTAACAGGAGTGACTGTGTTCGCTGGTCTGTTGTTAACAGGAGTGATTGTGTTTGCTGGTCTGTTAACAGGAGTGACTGTGTTCGCTGGTCTGTTGTTAACGCGAGTGACTGTGTTCACTGGTCAGTTGTTGATGGGACTGACTGTGTTCACTGGCCTGTTCTTAACAGGATTGATTGTGTTGACTGGTCTCTTCTTAACAGGAGTGACTTTGTTCACTGGTCTGTTGTTAACAGGAGTGACTGTGTTCACTGGTCTGTTGTTAACGGGAGTGACAGTGTTCACTGGCCTGTTGTTAACGGGAGTGACTGTGTTCACTGGCCTGTTGGTAACAGGAGTGATTGTGTTTGCTGGTCTGTTAACAGGAGTGACTGTGTTCGCTGGTCTGTTGTTCACGGGAGTGACTGTGTTCACTGGTCTGTTGTTAACGGGAGTGACTGTGTTCACTGGCCTGTTGTTCACAGGATTCACAGTGTTCACTGGCCTGTTGGTAACAGGAGTGACTGTGTTCGCTGGTCTGTTGTTAACAGGAGTGATTGTGTTTGCTGGTCTGTTAACAGGAGTGACTGTGTTCGCTGGTCTGTTGTTCACGGGAGTGACTGTGTTCACTGGTCTGTTTTTGACGGGACAGACTGTGTTCACTGGCCTGTTCTTAACAGGATTGATTGTGTTGACTGGTCTCTTCTTAACAGGAGTGACTTTGTTCACTGGTCTGTTGTTAAGAGGAGTGACTGTGTTCACTGGCCTGTTCTTAACAGGAATGAGTGTGTTCACTGGTCTGTTATTAACGTGAGTGACTGTGTTCATTGGTCTGTTGTTAACGAGAGTGACTGTGTTCACTGGCCTGTTGGTAACAGGAGTGATCGTGTTTGCTGGTCTGTTAACAGGAGTGACTGTGTTCGCTGGTCTGTTGTTCACGGGAGTGACTGTGTTCACTGGTCTGTTGTTAACGGGAGTGACTGTGTTCACTGGCCTGTTGTTCACAGGATTCACAGTGTTCACTGGCCTGTTGGTAACAGGAGTGACTGTGTTCGCTGGTCTGTTGTTAACAGGAGTGATTGTGTTTGCTGGTCTGTTAACGGGAGTGACTGTGTTCACTGGTCTGTTTTTGACGGGACAGACTGTGTTCACTGGCCTGTTCTTAACAGGATTGATTGTGTTGACTGGTCTCTTCTCAACAGGAGTGACTTTGTTCACTTGTCTGTTGTTAACAGGAGTGACTGTGTTCACTGGCCTGTTCTTAACAGGAATGACTGTGTTCACTGGTCTGTTATTAACGTGAGTGACTGTGTTCATTGGTCTGTTGTTAACGAGAGTGACTGTGTTCACTGGCCTGTTGGTAACGGGTGTGACTGTGTTCGCTGCTCTGTTGGTAACGTGAGTGACTGTGTTCGCTGGTCTGTTGTTAACAGGAGTGATTGTGTTTGCTGGACTGTTAACAGGAGTGACTGTGTTCGCTGGTCTGTTGTTCACGGGAGTGACTGTGTTCACTGGTCTGTTTTTGACGGGACAGACTGTGTTCACTGGCCTGTTCTTGACAGGATTGATTGTGTTGACTGGTCTCTTCTTAACAGGAGTGACTTTGTTCACTGGTCTGTTGTTAACAGGAGTGACTGTGTTCACTGGCCTGTTCTTAACAGGAATGACTGTGTTCACTGGTCTGTTATTAACGTGAGTGACTGTGTTCATTGGTCTGTTGTTAACGAGAGTGACTGTGTTCACTGGCCTGTTGGTAACGGGTGTGACTGTGTTCGCTGCTCTGTTGGTAACGTGAGTGACTGTGTTCACTGGTCTGTTGTTAACGAGAGTGACTGTGTTCACAGGCCTGTTGGTAACGGGAGTGACTGTGTTCGCTTGTCTGTTGTTAGCGGGAGTGACTGTGTTCACTGGCCTGTTGTTAACAGGAGTGACTGTGTTCACTGGCCTGTTGTTCACAGGATTCACAGTGTTCACTGGCCTGTTTGTAACGGGAGTGACTGTGTTCGCTGGTCTGTTGGTAACGGGAGTGACTGTGTTCACTGGCCTGTTGTTAACGGGAGTGACTGTGTTCACTGGTCTGTTGGTAACGGGACTGACTGTGTTCACTGGCCTGTTCTTAACAGGATTGATTGTGTTGACTGGTCTCTTCTTAACAGGAGTGACTTTGTTCACTGGTCTGTTGTTAACGGGAGTGACTGTGATCACTGGTCTGTTGGTAACAGGAGTGACTGTGTTCGCTGGTCTGTTGGTAACAGGAGAGACTGTGTTCACTGGTCTGTTCGTAACGGGAGTGACTGTGTTCATTCGCCTGCTCTTAACAGGAGTGACTTTGTTCACTGGTCTGTTATTAACGGGAGTGACTGTTTTTGCTGACCTGTTGGTAATGGAAGTGACTGTGTTCACTGGCCTGTTGGTACTGGGAGTTCCTGTGGTCGCTGGCCTGTTGGTACTGGGAGTTACTGTGGTCGCTGGCCTATTGGTAACGGGAGTGACAGTGTTCACTGGCCTGTTGCTAACGGGAGTGATTGTGTTCACTGGCCTGATGGTAATGGGAGTGACTGTGTTCACTGGCCTGTTGGTACTGGGAGTTACTGTGGTCGCTGGCCTGTTGGTAACGGGAGTGACAGTGTTCACAGGCCTGTTGCTAACGGGATTGATTGTGTTCACTGGCCTGTTGGTAAAGGGAGTGACTGTGTTCACTGGTCTGTTGGTAATGGGAGAGATTGTAATCACTGGTCTGTTTTTAATGGGAGTGACTTTGTTCGCTGGTCTGTTGTTAACTGGATTGACTGTGTTGATGGGTCTGTTGGTAACGGGGGTGACTGTGTTCACTGGCCTGTTGGTAACAGGAGTGACTGTGTTCACTGGCCTGTTGTTCACAGGATTCACTGTGTTCACTGGCCTGTTGGTAATGGGATTGCCTGTGTTCGCTGGTCTGTTGTTAACGGGAGTGACTGTGTTCACTGGCCTGTTATTAACAGGAGTGACTGTGTTCACTGGCCTGTTGTTCACAGGATTCACTGTGTTCACTGGCCTGTTGGTAATGGGATTGCCTGTGTTCGCTGGTCTGTTGGTAACGGGGGTGACTGTGTTCACTGGCCTGTTGGTAACGGGAGTAACTGTGTTCACTGGCCTGTTGGTAATGGGAGTGACTGTGTTCACTGGTCTGTTGTTAACTGGAATGACTGTTTTCCCTGGTCTGTTGTTAACAGGAGTGACTGTGTTCGCTGGTCTGTTGTTAACAGGAGTGATTGTGTTTGCTGGTCTGTTAACAGGAGTGACTGTGTTCGCTGGTCTGTTGTTAACGGGAGTGACTGTGTTCACTGGTCTGTTTTTGACGGGACAGACTGTGTTCACTGGCCTGTTCTTAACAGGATTGATTGTGTTGACTGGTCTCTTCTGAACAGGAGTGACTTTGTTCACTGGTCTGTTGTTAACAGGAGTGACTGTGTTCACTGGCCTGTTGGTAACGGGTGTGACTGTGTTCGCTGCTCTGTTGGTAACGTGAGTGACTGTGTTCACTGGTCTGTTGTTAACGAGAGTGACTGTGTTCACAGGCCTGTTGGTAACGGGAGTGACTGTGTTCGCTTGTCTGTTGTTAACGGGAGTGACTGTGTTCACTGGCCTGTTGTTAACAGGAGTGACTGTGTTCACTGGCCTGTTGTTCACAGGATTCACAGTGTTCACTGGCCTGTTTGTAACGGGAGTGACTGTGTTCGCTGGTCTGTTGGTAACGGGAGTGACTTTGTTCACTGGCCTGTTGTTAACGGGAGTGACTGTGTTCACTGGTCTGTTGGTAACGGGACTGACTGTGTTCACTGGCCTGTTCTTAACAGGATTGATTGTGTTGACTGGTCTCTTCTTAACAGGAGTGACTTTGTTCACTGGTCTGTTGTTAACGGGAGTGACTGTGATCACTGGTCTGTTGGTAACAGGAGTGACTGTGTTCGCTGGTCTGTTGGTAACAGGAGAGACTGTGATCACTGGTCTGTTGGTAACAGGAGTGACTGTGATCACTGGTCTGTTGGTAACAGGAGTGATTGTGTTCACTGGCCTGATGGTAATGGGAGTGACTGTGTTCACTGGCCTGTTGGTACTGGGAGTTACTGTGGTCGCTGGCCTGGTGGTAACGGGAGTGACAGTGTTCGCAGGCCTGTTGCTAACGGGATTGACTGTGTTCACTGGCCTGTTGGTAAAGGGAGTGACTGTGTTCACTGGTCTGTTGGTAATGGGAGAGATTGTAATCACTGGTCTGTTTTTAATGGGAGTGACTTTGTTCGCTGGTCTGTTGTTAACTGAATTGACTGTGTTGATGGGTCTGTTGGTAACGGGAGTGACTATGTTCGCTGGTCTGTTGTTAACGGGAGTGACTGTGTTCACTGGTCTGTTGGTAACGGGAGTGACTGTGTTCACTGGTCTGTTGTTAACGGGAGTGACTGTGTTCACTGGCCTGTTGTTAACGGGAGTGACTGTGTTCACTGGCCTGTTGGTAACGGGACTGACTATGTTCGCTGCTCTGTTGGTAACGGGAGTGACTGTGTTCACTGGTCTGTTGTTGACGGGTGTGACTGTGTTCACTGGCCTGTTGTTAACGGGAGTGACTGTGTTCACTGGCCTGTTATTAACAGGAGTGACTGTGTTCACTGGCCTGTTGTTCACACGATTCACTGTGTTCACTGGCCTGTTGGTAATGGGATTGCCTGTGTTCGCTGGTCTGTTGGTAACGGGGGTGACTGTGTTCACTGGCCTGTTGGTAACGGGAGTAACTGTGTTCACTGGCCTGTTGGTAATGGGAGTGACTGTGTTCACTGGTCTGTTGTTAACTGGAATGACTGTTTTCCCTGGTCTGTTGTTAACAGGAGTGACTGTGTTCGCTGGTCTGTTGTTAACAGGAGTGATTGTGTTTGCTGGTCTGTTAACAGGAGTGACTGTGTTCACTGGTCTGTTGTTAACGAGAGTGACTGTGTTCACTGGCCTGTTGGTAACGGGAGTGACTGTGTTCGCTGCTCTGTTGGTAACGGGAGTGACTGTGTTCGCTTGTCTGTTGTTAACGGGAGTGACAGTGTTCACTGGCCTGTTGCTAACGGGAGTGATTGTGTTCACTGGCCTGTTCGTAAAGGGAGTGACTGTGTTCACTGGTCTATTGGTAATGGGAGTGATTGTAATCACTGGTCTGTTGTTAACGGGAGTGACTGTGTTCGCTGGTCTGTTGTTAACGAGAGTGACTGTGTTCACTGGCCTGTTGGTAACGGGAGTGACTGTGTTCGCTGGTCTGTTGTTAACAGGAGTGATTGTGTTTGCTGGTATGTTAACAGGAGTGACTGTGTTCGCTGGTCTGTTGTTAACGCGAGTGACTGTGTTCACTGGTCAGTTGTTGATGGGACTGACTGTGTTCACTGGCCTGTTCTTAACAGGATTGATTGTGTTGACTGGTCTCTTCTTAACAGGAGTGACTTTGTTCACTGGTCTGTTGTTAACAGGAGTGACTGTGTTCACTGGCCTTTTCTTAACAGGAATGACTGTGTTCACTGGTCTGTTATTAACGTGAGTGACTGTGTTCACTGGTCTGTTGTTAACGAGAGTGACTGTGTTCACTGGCCTGTTGGTAACGGGAGTGACTGTGTTCGCTGCTCTGTTGGTAACGGGAGTGACTGTGCTCGCTTGTCTGTTGTTAACGGGAGTGACAGTGTTCACTGGCCTGTTGCTAACGGGAGTGATTGTGTTCACTGGCCTGTTCGTAAAGGGAGTGACTGTGTTCACTGGTCTATTGGTAATGGGAGTGATTGTAATCACTGGTCTGTTGTTAACGGGAGTGACTGTGTTCGCTGGTCTGTTGTTAACGAGAGTGACTGTGTTCACTGGCCTGTTGGTAACGGGAGTGACAGTGTTCGCTGCTCTGTTGGTAACGGGAGTGACTGTGTTCACTGGCCTGTTGATAACGGGAGTGACTGTGTTCACTGGTCAGTTGTTGATGGGACTGACTGTGTTCACTGGCCTGTTCTTAACAGGATTGATTGTGTTGACTGGTCTCTTCTTAACAGGAGTGACTTTGTTCACTGGTCTGTTGTTAACAGGAGTGACTGTGTTCACTGGTCTGTTGTTAACGGGAGTGACAGTGTTCACTGGCCTGTTGTTAACGGGAGTGACTGTGTTCACTGGCCTGTTGGTAACAGGAGTGATTGTGTTTGCTGGTCTGTTAACAGGAGTGACTGTGTTCGCTGGTCTGTTGTTCACGGGAGTGACTGTGTTCACTGGTCTGTTGTTAACGGGAGTGACTGTGTTCACTGGCCTGTTGTTCACAGGATTCACAGTGTTCACTGGCCTGTTGGTAACAGGAGTGACTGTGTTCGCTGGTCTGTTGTTAACAGGAGTGATTGTGTTTGCTGGTCTGTTAACAGGAGTGACTGTGTTCGCTGGTCTGTTGTTCACGGGAGTGACTGTGTTCACTGGTCTGTTTTTGACGGGACAGACTGTGTTCACTGGCCTGTTCTTAACAGGATTGATTGTGTTGACTGGTCTCTTCTTAACAGGAGTGACTTTGTTCACTGGTCTGTTGTTAACAGGAGTGACTGTGTTCACTGGCCTGTTCTTAACAGGAATGAGTGTGTTCACTGGTCTGTTATTAACGTGAGTGACTGTGTTCATTGGTCTGTTGTTAACGAGAGTGACTGTGTTCACTGGCCTGTTGGTAACAGGAGTGATTGTGTTTGCTGGTCTGTTAACAGGAGTGACTGTGTTCGCTGGTCTGTTGTTCACGGGAGTGACTGTGTTCACTGGTCTGTTGTTAACGGGAGTGACTGTGTTCACTGGCCTGTTGTTCACAGGATTCACAGTGTTCACTGGCCTGTTGGTAACAGGAGTGACTGTGTTCGCTGGTCTGTTGTTAACAGGAGTGATTGTGTTTGCTGGTCTGTTAACGGGAGTGACTGTGTTCACTGGTCTGTTTTTGACGGGACAGACTGTGTTCACTGGCCTGTTCTTAACAGGATTGATTGTGTTGACTGGTCTCTTCTCAACAGGAGTGACTTTGTTCACTGGTCTGTTGTTAACAGGAGTGACTGTGTTCACTGGCCTGTTCTTAACAGGAATGACTGTGTTCACTGGTCTGTTATTAACGTGAGTGACTGTGTTCATTGGTCTGTTGTTAACGAGAGTGACTGTGTTCACTGGCCTGTTGGTAATGGGTGTGACTGTGTTCGCTGCTCTGTTGGTAACGTGAGTGACTGTGTTCGCTGGTCTGTTGTTAACAGGAGTGATTGTGTTTGCTGGACTGTTAACAGGAGTGACTGTGTTCGCTGGTCTGTTGTTCACGGGAGTGACTGTGTTCACTGGTCTGTTTTTGACGGGACAGACTGTGTTCACTGGCCTGTTCTTGACAGGATTGATTGTGTTGACTGGTCTCTTCTTAACAGGAGTGACTTTGTTCACTGGTCTGTTGTTAACAGGAGTGACTGTGTTCACTGGCCTGTTCTTAACAGGAATGACTGTGTTCACTGGTCTGTTATTAACGTGAGTGACTGTGTTCATTGGTCTGTTGTTAACGAGAGTGACTGTGTTCACTGGCCTGTTGGTAACGGGTGTGACTGTGTTCGCTGCTCTGTTGGTAACGGGAGTGACTGTGCTCGCTTGTCTGTTGTTAACGGGAGTGACAGTGTTCACTGGCCTGTTGCTAACGGGAGTGATTGTGTTCACTGGCCTGTTCGTAAAGGGAGTGACTGTGTTCACTGGTCTATTGGTAATGGGAGTGATTGTAATCACTGGTCTGTTGTTAACGGGAGTGACTGTGTTCGCTGGTCTGTTGTTAACGAGAGTGACTGTGTTCACTGGCCTGTTGGTAACGGGAGTGACAGTGTTCGCTGCTCTGTTGGTAACGGGAGTGACTGTGTTCACTGGCCTGTTGATAACGGGAGTGACTGTGTTCGCTGCTCTGTTGGTGACAGGAGTGACTGTGTTCACTGGTCTGTTGTTGACGGGACTGACTGTGTTCACTGGTCTGTTGGTAACGGGACTGACTGTGTTCACTGGCCTGTTCTTAACAGGATTGATTGTGTTGACTGGTCTCTTCTTAACAGGAGTGACTTTGTTCACTGGTCTGTTGTTAACAGGAGTGACTGTGTTCACTGGTCTGTTGATAACGGGAGTGACTGTGTTCGCTGGCCTGTTGGTACTGGGAGTTACTGTGGTCGCTGGCCTGATGGTAACGGGAGTGACAGTGTTCACTGGCCTGTTGCTAACGGGAGTGATTGTGTTCACTGGCCTGTTGGTAAAGGGAGTGACTGTGTTCACTGGTCTGTTGGTAATGGGAGTGATTGTAATCACTGGTCTGTTGTTAACGGGAGTGACGGTGTTCGCTTGTCTGTTGTTAACGAGAGTGACTGTGTTCACTGGCCTGTTGGTAACGGGAGTGACTGTGTTCGCTGCTCTGTTGGTAACGGGAGTGACTGTGTTCACTGGCCTGTTCTTAACAGGAATGACTGTGTTCACTGGTCTGTTATTAACGTGAGTGACTGTGTTCACTGGTCTGTTGGTAACGGGAGTGACTGTGTTCACTGGTCTGTTGGTAACGGGGGTGACTGTGTTCACAGGCCTGTTCTTAACAGGATTGATTGTGTTGACTGGTCTCTTCTTCACAGGAGTGACTTTGTTCACTGGTCTGTTGTTAACAGGAGTGACTGTGTTCACTGGTCTGTTGGTAACGGGAGTGACTGTGTTCGCTGGTCTGTTGGTAACAGGAGACACTATGTTCACTGGCCTGTTCTTAACAGGATTGATTGTGTTGACTGGTCTCTTCTTCACAGGAGTGACTTTGTTCACTGGTCTGTTGTTAACAGGAGTGACTGTGTTCACTGGTCTGTTGGTAACGGGAGTGACTGTGTTCGCTGGTCTGTTGGTAACAGGAGAGACTGTGTTCACTGGTCTGTTCGTAACGGGAGTGACTGTGTTCACTCGCCTGCTCTTAACAGGAGTGACTTTGTTCACTGGTCTGTTATTAACGGGATTGACTATGTTCGCTGACCTGTTGGTAATGGGAGTGACTGTGTTCACTGGCCTGATGGTAATGGGAGTGACTGTGTTCACTGGCCTGTTGGTACTGGGAGTTACTGTGGTCGCTGGCCTGTTGGTCATGGGAGTGACAGTGTTCACAGGCCTGTTGTTAACGGGAGTGATTGTGTTCACTGGCCTGTTGGTAAAGGGAGTGACTGTGTTCACTGGTCTGTTGGTAATGGGAGAGATTGTAATCACTGGTCTGTTTTTAATGGGAGTGACTTTGTTCGCTGGTCTGTTGTTAACGGGAGTGACTGTGTTCGCTGGTCTGTTGTTAACGGGAGTGACTGTGTTCACTGGTCTATTGTTAACGGGAGTGACTGTGTTCACTGGTCTGTTGTTAACTGGATTGACTGTGTTGATGGGTCTGTTGGTAACGGGAGTGACTGTGTTCGCTGGTCTGTTGTTAACGGGAGTGACTGTGTTCACTGGTCTGCTGGTAACGGGAGTGACTGTGTTCACTGGTCTGTTGGTAACGGGGGTGACTGTGTTCACTGGCCTGTTGGTAACGGGAGTAACTGTGTTCACGGGCCTGTTGGTAATGGGAGTGACTGTGTTCACTGGTCTGTTGTTAACTGGAGTGACTGTGTTCGCTGGTCTGTTTTTAACAGGAGTGACTGTTTTCCCTGGTCTGTTGTTGACAGGAGTGATTGTGTTTGCTGGTCTGTTAACAGGAGTGACTGTGTTCGCTGGTCTGTTGTTAACGGGAGTGACTGTGTTCACTGGTCTGTTTTTGACGGGACAGACTGTGTTCACTGGCCTGTTCTTAACAGGATTGATTGTGTTGACTGGTCTCTTCTGAACAGGAGTGACTTTGTTCACTGGTCTGTTGTTAACAGGAGTGACTGTGTTCACTGGCCTGTTGGTAACGGGTGTGACTGTGTTCGCTGCTCTGTTGGTAACGTGAGTGACTGTGTTCACTGGTCTGTTGTTAACGAGAGTGACTGTGTTCACAGGCCTGTTGGTAACGGGAGTGACTGTGTTCGCTTGTCTGTTGTTAACGGGAGTGACTGTGTTCACTGGCCTGTTGTTAACAGGAGTGACTGTGTTCACTGGCCTGTTGTTCACAGGATTCACAGTGTTCACTGGCCTGTTTGTAACGGGAGTGACTGTGTTCGCTGGTCTGTTGGTAACGGGAGTGACTTTGTTCACTGGCCTGTTGTTAACGGGAGTGACTGTGTTCACTGGTCTGTTGGTAACGGGACTGACTGTGTTCACTGGCCTGTTCTTAACAGGATTGATTGTGTTGACTGGTCTCTTCTTAACAGGAGTGACTTTGTTCACTGGTCTGTTGTTAACGGGAGTGACTGTGATCACTGGTCTGTTGGTAACAGGAGTGACTGTGTTCGCTGGTCTGTTGGTAACAGGAGAGACTGTGATCACTGGTCTGTTGGTAACAGGAGTGACTGTGATCACTGGTCTGTTGGTAACAGGAGTGATTGTGTTCACTGGCCTGATGGTAATGGGAGTGACTGTGTTCACTGGCCTGTTGGTACTGGGAGTTACTGTGGTCGCTGGCCTGGTGGTAACGGGAGTGACAGTGTTCGCAGGCCTGTTGCTAACGGGATTGACTGTGTTCACTGGCCTGTTGGTAAAGGGAGTGACTGTGTTCACTGGTCTGTTGGTAATGGGAGAGATTGTAATCACTGGTCTGTTTTTAATGGGAGTGACTTTGTTCGCTGGTCTGTTGTTAACTGAATTGACTGTGTTGATGGGTCTGTTGGTAACGGGAGTGACTATGTTCGCTGGTCTGTTGTTAACGGGAGTGACTGTGTTCACTGGTCTGTTGGTAACGGGAGTGACTGTGTTCACTGGTCTGTTGTTAACGGGAGTGACTGTGTTCACTGGCCTGTTGTTAACGGGAGTGACTGTGTTCACTGGCCTGTTGGTAACGGGACTGACTATGTTCGCTGCTCTGTTGGTAACGGGAGTGACTGTGTTCACTGGTCTGTTGTTGACGGGTGTGACTGTGTTCACTGGCCTGTTGTTAACGGGAGTGACTGTGTTCACTGGCCTGTTATTAACAGGAGTGACTGTGTTCACTGGCCTGTTGTTCACACGATTCACTGTGTTCACTGGCCTGTTGGTAATGGGATTGCCTGTGTTCGCTGGTCTGTTGGTAACGGGGGTGACTGTGTTCACTGGCCTGTTGGTAACGGGAGTAACTGTGTTCACTGGCCTGTTGGTAATGGGAGTGACTGTGTTCACTGGTCTGTTGTTAACTGGAATGACTGTTTTCCCTGGTCTGTTGTTAACAGGAGTGACTGTGTTCGCTGGTCTGTTGTTAACAGGAGTGATTGTGTTTGCTGGTCTGTTAACAGGAGTGACTGTGTTCACTGGTCTGTTGTTAACGAGAGTGACTGTGTTCACTGGCCTGTTGGTAACGGGAGTGACTGTGTTCGCTGCTCTGTTGGTAACGGGAGTGACTGTGTTCGCTTGTCTGTTGTTAACGGGAGTGACAGTGTTCACTGGCCTGTTGCTAACGGGAGTGATTGTGTTCACTGGCCTGTTCGTAAAGGGAGTGACTGTGTTCACTGGTCTATTGGTAATGGGAGTGATTGTAATCACTGGTCTGTTGTTAACGGGAGTGACTGTGTTCGCTGGTCTGTTGTTAACGAGAGTGACTGTGTTCACTGGCCTGTTGGTAACGGGAGTGACTGTGTTCGCTGGTCTGTTGTTAACAGGAGTGATTGTGTTTGCTGGTATGTTAACAGGAGTGACTGTGTTCGCTGGTCTGTTGTTAACGCGAGTGACTGTGTTCACTGGTCAGTTGTTGATGGGACTGACTGTGTTCACTGGCCTGTTCTTAACAGGATTGATTGTGTTGACTGGTCTCTTCTTAACAGGAGTGACTTTGTTCACTGGTCTGTTGTTAACAGGAGTGACTGTGTTCACTGGCCTTTTCTTAACAGGAATGACTGTGTTCACTGGTCTGTTATTAACGTGAGTGACTGTGTTCACTGGTCTGTTGTTAACGAGAGTGACTGTGTTCACTGGCCTGTTGGTAACGGGAGTGACTGTGTTCGCTGCTCTGTTGGTAACGGGAGTGACTGTGCTCGCTTGTCTGTTGTTAACGGGAGTGACAGTGTTCACTGGCCTGTTGCTAACGGGAGTGATTGTGTTCACTGGCCTGTTCGTAAAGGGAGTGACTGTGTTCACTGGTCTATTGGTAATGGGAGTGATTGTAATCACTGGTCTGTTGTTAACGGGAGTGACTGTGTTCGCTGGTCTGTTGTTAACGAGAGTGACTGTGTTCACTGGCCTGTTGGTAACGGGAGTGACAGTGTTCGCTGCTCTGTTGGTAACGGGAGTGACTGTGTTCACTGGCCTGTTGATAACGGGAGTGACTGTGTTCACTGGTCAGTTGTTGATGGGACTGACTGTGTTCACTGGCCTGTTCTTAACAGGATTGATTGTGTTGACTGGTCTCTTCTTAACAGGAGTGACTTTGTTCACTGGTCTGTTGTTAACAGGAGTGACTGTGTTCACTGGTCTGTTGTTAACGGGAGTGACAGTGTTCACTGGCCTGTTGTTAACGGGAGTGACTGTGTTCACTGGCCTGTTGGTAACAGGAGTGATTGTGTTTGCTGGTCTGTTAACAGGAGTGACTGTGTTCGCTGGTCTGTTGTTCACGGGAGTGACTGTGTTCACTGGTCTGTTGTTAACGGGAGTGACTGTGTTCACTGGCCTGTTGTTCACAGGATTCACAGTGTTCACTGGCCTGTTGGTAACAGGAGTGACTGTGTTCGCTGGTCTGTTGTTAACAGGAGTGATTGTGTTTGCTGGTCTGTTAACAGGAGTGACTGTGTTCGCTGGTCTGTTGTTCACGGGAGTGACTGTGTTCACTGGTCTGTTTTTGACGGGACAGACTGTGTTCACTGGCCTGTTCTTAACAGGATTGATTGTGTTGACTGGTCTCTTCTTAACAGGAGTGACTTTGTTCACTGGTCTGTTGTTAACAGGAGTGACTGTGTTCACTGGCCTGTTCTTAACAGGAATGAGTGTGTTCACTGGTCTGTTATTAACGTGAGTGACTGTGTTCATTGGTCTGTTGTTAACGAGAGTGACTGTGTTCACTGGCCTGTTGGTAACAGGAGTGATTGTGTTTGCTGGTCTGTTAACAGGAGTGACTGTGTTCGCTGGTCTGTTGTTCACGGGAGTGACTGTGTTCACTGGTCTGTTGTTAACGGGAGTGACTGTGTTCACTGGCCTGTTGTTCACAGGATTCACAGTGTTCACTGGCCTGTTGGTAACAGGAGTGACTGTGTTCGCTGGTCTGTTGTTAACAGGAGTGATTGTGTTTGCTGGTCTGTTAACGGGAGTGACTGTGTTCACTGGTCTGTTTTTGACGGGACAGACTGTGTTCACTGGCCTGTTCTTAACAGGATTGATTGTGTTGACTGGTCTCTTCTCAACAGGAGTGACTTTGTTCACTGGTCTGTTGTTAACAGGAGTGACTGTGTTCACTGGCCTGTTCTTAACAGGAATGACTGTGTTCACTGGTCTGTTATTAACGTGAGTGACTGTGTTCATTGGTCTGTTGTTAACGAGAGTGACTGTGTTCACTGGCCTGTTGGTAATGGGTGTGACTGTGTTCGCTGCTCTGTTGGTAACGTGAGTGACTGTGTTCGCTGGTCTGTTGTTAACAGGAGTGATTGTGTTTGCTGGACTGTTAACAGGAGTGACTGTGTTCGCTGGTCTGTTGTTCACGGGAGTGACTGTGTTCACTGGTCTGTTTTTGACGGGACAGACTGTGTTCACTGGCCTGTTCTTGACAGGATTGATTGTGTTGACTGGTCTCTTCTTAACAGGAGTGACTTTGTTCACTGGTCTGTTGTTAACAGGAGTGACTGTGTTCACTGGCCTGTTCTTAACAGGAATGACTGTGTTCACTGGTCTGTTATTAACGTGAGTGACTGTGTTCATTGGTCTGTTGTTAACGAGAGTGACTGTGTTCACTGGCCTGTTGGTAACGGGTGTGACTGTGTTCGCTGCTCTGTTGGTAACGGGAGTGACTGTGCTCGCTTGTCTGTTGTTAACGGGAGTGACAGTGTTCACTGGCCTGTTGCTAACGGGAGTGATTGTGTTCACTGGCCTGTTCGTAAAGGGAGTGACTGTGTTCACTGGTCTATTGGTAATGGGAGTGATTGTAATCACTGGTCTGTTGTTAACGGGAGTGACTGTGTTCGCTGGTCTGTTGTTAACGAGAGTGACTGTGTTCACTGGCCTGTTGGTAACGGGAGTGACAGTGTTCGCTGCTCTGTTGGTAACGGGAGTGACTGTGTTCACTGGCCTGTTGATAACGGGAGTGACTGTGTTCGCTGCTCTGTTGGTGACAGGAGTGACTGTGTTCACTGGTCTGTTGTTGACGGGACTGACTGTGTTCACTGGTCTGTTGGTAACGGGACTGACTGTGTTCACTGGCCTGTTCTTAACAGGATTGATTGTGTTGACTGGTCTCTTCTTAACAGGAGTGACTTTGTTCACTGGTCTGTTGTTAACAGGAGTGACTGTGTTCACTGGTCTGTTGATAACGGGAGTGACTGTGTTCGCTGGCCTGTTGGTACTGGGAGTTACTGTGGTCGCTGGCCTGATGGTAACGGGAGTGACAGTGTTCACTGGCCTGTTGCTAACGGGAGTGATTGTGTTCACTGGCCTGTTGGTAAAGGGAGTGACTGTGTTCACTGGTCTGTTGGTAATGGGAGTGATTGTAATCACTGGTCTGTTGTTAACGGGAGTGACGGTGTTCGCTTGTCTGTTGTTAACGAGAGTGACTGTGTTCACTGGCCTGTTGGTAACGGGAGTGACTGTGTTCGCTGCTCTGTTGGTAACGGGAGTGACTGTGTTCACTGGCCTGTTCTTAACAGGAATGACTGTGTTCACTGGTCTGTTATTAACGTGAGTGACTGTGTTCACTGGTCTGTTGGTAACGGGAGTGACTGTGTTCACTGGTCTGTTGGTAACGGGGGTGACTGTGTTCACAGGCCTGTTCTTAACAGGATTGATTGTGTTGACTGGTCTCTTCTTCACAGGAGTGACTTTGTTCACTGGTCTGTTGTTAACAGGAGTGACTGTGTTCACTGGTCTGTTGGTAACGGGAGTGACTGTGTTCGCTGGTCTGTTGGTAACAGGAGACACTATGTTCACTGGCCTGTTCTTAACAGGATTGATTGTGTTGACTGGTCTCTTCTTCACAGGAGTGACTTTGTTCACTGGTCTGTTGTTAACAGGAGTGACTGTGTTCACTGGTCTGTTGGTAACGGGAGTGACTGTGTTCGCTGGTCTGTTGGTAACAGGAGAGACTGTGTTCACTGGTCTGTTCGTAACGGGAGTGACTGTGTTCACTCGCCTGCTCTTAACAGGAGTGACTTTGTTCACTGGTCTGTTATTAACGGGATTGACTATGTTCGCTGACCTGTTGGTAATGGGAGTGACTGTGTTCACTGGCCTGATGGTAATGGGAGTGACTGTGTTCACTGGCCTGTTGGTACTGGGAGTTACTGTGGTCGCTGGCCTGTTGGTCATGGGAGTGACAGTGTTCACAGGCCTGTTGTTAACGGGAGTGATTGTGTTCACTGGCCTGTTGGTAAAGGGAGTGACTGTGTTCACTGGTCTGTTGGTAATGGGAGAGATTGTAATCACTGGTCTGTTTTTAATGGGAGTGACTTTGTTCGCTGGTCTGTTGTTAACGGGAGTGACTGTGTTCGCTGGTCTGTTGTTAACGGGAGTGACTGTGTTCACTGGTCTATTGTTAACGGGAGTGACTGTGTTCACTGGTCTGTTGTTAACTGGATTGACTGTGTTGATGGGTCTGTTGGTAACGGGAGTGACTGTGTTCGCTGGTCTGTTGTTAACGGGAGTGACTGTGTTCACTGGTCTGCTGGTAACGGGAGTGACTGTGTTCACTGGTCTGTTGGTAACGGGGGTGACTGTGTTCACTGGCCTGTTGGTAACGGGAGTAACTGTGTTCACGGGCCTGTTGGTAATGGGAGTGACTGTGTTCACTGGTCTGTTGTTAACTGGAGTGACTGTGTTCGCTGGTCTGTTGTTAACAGGAGTGATTGTGTTTGCTGGTCTGTTAACAGGAGTGACTGTGTTCGCTGGTCTGTTGTTAACGCGAGTGACTGTGTTCACTGGTCAGTTGTTGATGGGACTGACTGTGTTCACTGGCCTGTTCTTCACAGGATTGATTGTGTTGACTGGTCTCTTCTTAACAGGAGTGACTTTGTTCACTGGTCTGTTGTTAACAGGAGTGACTGTGTTCACTGGCCTGTTCTTAACAGGAATGACTGTGTTCACTGGTCTGTTATTAGCGTGAGTGACTGTGTTCACTGGTCTGTTGTTAACGAGAGTGACTGTCTTCACTGGCCTGTTGGTAACGGGTGTGACTGTGTTCGCTGCTCTGTTGGTAACGTGAGTGACTGTGTTCACTGGTCTGTTGTTAACGAGAGTGACTGTGTTCACTGGCCTGTTGGTAACGGGAGTGACTGTGTTCGCTGCTCTGTTGGTAACGGGAGTGACTGTGTTCGCTTGTCTGTTGTTAACGGGAGTGACAGTGTTCACTGGCCAGTTGCTAACGGGAGTGATTGTTTTCACTGGCCTGTTGGTAAAGGGAGTGACTGTGTTCACTGGTCTGTTGGTAATGGGAGTGATTGTAATCACTGGTCTGTTGTTACCGGGAGTGACTGTGTTCGCTGGTCTGTTGTTAACGAGAGTGACTGTGTTCACTGGCCTGTTGGTAACGGGAGTGACAGTGTTCGCTGCTCTGTTGGTAACGGGAGTGACTGTGTTCACTGGCCTGTTCTGAACAGGAATGACTGTGTTCACTGGTCTGTTATTAACGTGAGTGACTGTGTTCACTGGTCTGTTGGTAACGGGAGTGACTGTGTTCGCTGCTCTGTTGGTGACGGGAGTGACTGTGTTCACTGGTCTGTTGTTGACGGAACTGACTGTGTTCACTGGCCTGTTCTTAACAGGATTGCTTGTGTTGACTGGTCTCTTCTTAACAGGAGTGACCTTGTTCACTGGTCTGTTGTTAACAGGAGTGACAGTGTTCGCTGGTCTGCTGTTAACGGGAGTGACTGTGTTCACTGGCCTGTTGTTAACGGGAGTAACTGTGTTCACTGGCCTGTTGTTAACGGGAGTGACTGTGTTCACTGGTCTGTTGTTAATGGGAGTGACTGGGTTCGCTGGTCTGTTGGTAACGGGAGTGACTGTGTTCAATGGTCTGTTGTTAACAGGAGTGACTGTGTTTGCTGGTCTTTGTTAACAGGAATGACTGTGTTTGCTGCTCTGTTGGTAACAGGAGTGACTGTGTTCGCTGGTCTATTGTTAACGTGAGTGACTGTGTTCACTGGTCTGTTGTTGATGCGACTGACTGTGTTCACTGGCCTGTTCTTAACAGGATTGATTGTGTTGACTGGTCTCTTCTTAACAGGAGTGACTGTGTTCACTGGCCTGTTGGTAACGGGAGTGACTGTGTTCGCTGCTCTGTTGGTAACGGGGGTGACTGTGTTCGCTGCTCTGTTGTTAACGGGAGTGACTGTGTTCACTGGCCTGTTGGTAACGGGAGTGACTGTGTTCGCTGCTCTGTTGGTAACGGGGGTGACTGTGTTCGCTGGTCTGTTGTTAACGGGAGTTACTGTGTTCGCTGGTCTGTTGGTAACGGGAGTGACTGTGTTCGCTGGTCTGTTGTTGACAGGAGTGACTGTGTTCGCTGGTCTGTTGTTAACAGGAGTGACTGTGTTCGCTGGTCTGTTTTTAACAGGAGTGACTGTTTTCCCTGGTCTGTTGTTGACAGGAGTGATTGTGTTTGCTGGTCTGTTAACAGGAGTGACTGTGTTCGCTGGTCTGTTGTTAACGGGAGTGACTGTGTTCACTGGTCTGTTTTTGACGGGACAGACTGTGTTCACTGGCCTGTTCTTAACAGGATTGATTGTGTTGACTGGTCTCTTCTGAACAGGAGTGACTTTGTTCACTGGTCTGTTGTTAACAGGAGTGACTGTGTTCACTGGCCTGTTGGTAACGGGTGTGACTGTGTTCGCTGCTCTGTTGGTAACGTGAGTGACTGTGTTCACTGGTCTTTTGTTAACGAGAGTGACTGTGTTCACAGGCCTGTTGGTAACGGGAGTGACTGTGTTCGCTTGTCTGTTGTTAACGGGAGTGACTGTGTTCACTGGCCTGTTGTTAACAGGAGTGACTGTGTTCACTGGCCTGTTGTTCACAGGATTCACAGTGTTCACTGGCCTGTTTGTAACGGGAGTGACTGTGTTCGCTGGTCTGTTGGTAACGGGAGTGACTTTGTTCACTGGCCTGTTGTTAACGGGAGTGACTGTGTTCACTGGTCTGTTGGTAACGGGACTGACTGTGTTCACTGGCCTGTTCTTAACAGGATTGATTGTGTTGACTGGTCTCTTCTTAACAGGAGTGACTTTGTTCACTGGTCTGTTGTTAACGGGAGTGACTGTGATCACTGGTCTGTTGGTAACAGGAGTGACTGTGTTCGCTGGTCTGTTGGTAACAGGAGAGACTGTGATCACTGGTCTGTTGGTAACAGGAGTGACTGTGATCACTGGTCTGTTGGTAACAGGAGTGATTGTGTTCACTGGCCTGATGGTAATGGGAGTGACTGTGTTCACTGGCCTGTTGGTACTGGGAGTTACTGTGGTCGCTGGCCTGGTGGTAACGGGAGTGACAGTGTTCGCAGGCCTGTTGCTAACGGGATTGACTGTGTTCACTGGCCTGTTGGTAAAGGGAGTGACTGTGTTCACTGGTCTGTTGGTAATGGGAGAGATTGTAATCACTGGTCTGTTTTTAATGGGAGTGACTTTGTTCGCTGGTCTGTTGTTAACTGAATTGACTGTGTTGATGGGTCTGTTGGTAACGGGAGTGACTATGTTCGCTGGTCTGTTGTTAACGGGAGTGACTGTGTTCACTGGTCTGTTGGTAACGGGAGTGACTGTGTTCACTGGTCTGTTGTTAACGGGAGTGACTGTGTTCACTGGCCTGTTGTTAACGGGAGTGACTGTGTTCACTGGCCTGTTGGTAACGGGACTGACTATGTTCGCTGCTCTGTTGGTAACGGGAGTGACTGTGTTCACTGGTCTGTTGTTGACGGGTGTGACTGTGTTCACTGGCCTGTTGATAACGGGAGTGACTGTGTTCACTGGCCTGCTATTAACAGGAGTGACTGTGTTCACTGGCCTGTTGTTCACAGGATTCACTGTGTTCACTGGCCTGTTGGTAACGGGATTGCCTGTGTTCGCTGGTCTGTTGGTAACGGGGGTGACTGTGTTCACTGGCCTGTTGGTAACGGGAGTAACTGTGTTCACTGGCCTGTTGGTAATGGGAGTGACTGTGTTCACTGGTCTGTTGTTAACTGGAATGACTGTTTTCCCTGGTCTGTTGTTAACAGGAGTGACTGTGTTCGCTGGTCTGTTGTTAACAGGAGTGATTGTGTTTGCTGGTCTGTTAACAGGAGTGACTGTGTTCGCTGGTCTGTTGTTAACGCGAGTGACTGTGTTCACTGGTCAGTTGTTGATGGGACTGACTGTGTTCACTGGCCTGTTCTTAGCAGGATTGATTGTGTTGACTGGTCTCTTCTTAACAGGAGTGACTTTGTTCACTGGTCTGTTGTTAACAGGAGTGACTGTGTTCACTGGCCTTTTCTTAACAGGAATGACTGTGTTCACTGGTCTGTTATTAACGTGAGTGACTGTGTTCACTGGTCTGTTGTTAACGAGAGTGACTGTGTTCACTGGCCTGTTGGTAACGGGTGTGACTGTGTTCGCTGCTCTGTTGGTAACGTGAGTGACTGTGTTCACTGGTCTGTTGTTAACGAGAGTGACTGCGTTCACTGGCCTGTTGGTAACGGGAGTGACTGTGTTCGCTGCTCTGTTGGTAACGGGAGTGACTGTGTTCGCTTGTCTGTTGTTAACGGGAGTGACAGTGTTCACTGGCCTGTTGCTAACGGGAGTGATTGTGTTCACTGGCCTGTTCGTAAAGGGAGTGACTGTGTTCACTGGTCTATTGGTAATGGGAGTGATTGTAATCACTGGTCTGTTGTTAACGGGAGTGACTGTGTTCGCTGGTCTGTTGTTAACGAGAGTGACTGTGTTCACTGGCCTGTTGGTAACGGGAGTGACTGTGTTCGCTGGTCTGTTGTTAACAGGAGTGATTGTGTTTGCTGGTATGTTAACAGGAGTGACTGTGTTCGCTGGTCTGTTGTTAACGCGAGTGACTGTGTTCACTGGTCAGTTGTTGATGGGACTGACTGTGTTCACTGGCCTGTTCTTAACAGGATTGATTGTGTTGACTGGTCTCTTCTTAACAGGAGTGACTTTGTTCACTGGTCTGTTGTTAACAGGAGTGACTGTGTTCACTGGCCTTTTCTTAACAGGAATGACTGTGTTCACTGGTCTGTTATTAACGTGAGTGACTGTGTTCACTGGTCTGTTGTTAACGAGAGTGACTGTGTTCACTGGCCTGTTGGTAACGGGAGTGACTGTGTTCGCTGCTCTGTTGGTAACGGGAGTGACTGTGCTCGCTTGTCTGTCGTTAACGGGAGTGACAGTGTTCACTGGCCTGTTGCTAACGGGAGTGATTGTGTTCACTGGCCTGTTCGTAAAGGGAGTGACTGTGTTCACTGGTCTATTGGTAATGGGAGTGATTGTAATCACTGGTCTGTTGTTAACGGGAGTGTCTGTGTTCGCTGGTCTGTTGTTAACGAGAGTGACTGTGTTCACTGGCCTGTTGGTAACGGGAGTGACAGTGTTCGCTGCTCTGTTGGTAACGGGAGTGACTGTGTTCACTGGCCTGTTGGTAACGGGAGTGACTGTGTTCGCTGCTCTGTTGGTGACAGGAGTGACTGTGTTCACTGGTCTGTTGTTGACGGGACTGACTGTGTTCACTGGTCTGTTGGTAACGGGACTGACTGTGTTCACTGGCCTGTTCTTAACAGGATTGATTGTGTTGACTGGTCTCTTCTTAACAGGAGTGACTTTGTTCACTGGTCTGTTGTTAACAGGAGTGACTGTGTTCACTGGTCTGTTGATAACGGGAGTGACTGTGTTCGCTGGCCTGTTGGTACTGGGAGTTACTGTGGTCGCTGGCCTGATGGTAACGGGAGTGACAGTGTTCACTGGCCTGTTGCTAACGGGAGTGATTGTGTTCACTGGCCTGTTGGTAAAGGGAGTGACTGTGTTCACTGGTCTGTTGGTAATGGGAGTGATTGTAATCACTGGTCTGTTGTTAACGGGAGTGACTGTGTTCGCTTGTCTGTTGTTAACGAGAGTGACCGTGTTCACTGGCCTGTTGGTAACGGGAGTGACTGTGTTCGCTGCTCTGTTGGTAACGGGAGTGACTGTGTTCACTGGCCTGTTCTTAACAGGAATGACTGTGTTCACTGGTCTGTTATTAACGTGAGTGACTGTGTTCACTGGTCTGTTGGTAACGGGAGTGACTGTGTTCACTGGTCTGTTGGTAACGGGGGTGACTGTGTTCACTGGCCTGTTCTTAACAGGATTGATTGTGTTGACTGGTCTCTTCTTCACAGGAGTGACTTTGTTCACTGGTCTGTTGTTAACAGGAGTGACTGTGTTCACTGGTCTGTTGGTAACGGGAGTGACTGTGTTCGCTGGTCTGTTGGTAACAGGAGACACTATGTTCACTGGCCTGTTCTTAACAGGATTGATTGTGTTGACTGGTCTCTTCTTCACAGGAGTGACTTTGTTCACTGGTCTGTTGTTAACAGGAGTGACTGTGTTCACTGGTCTGTTGGTAACGGGAGTGACTGTGTTCGCTGGTCTGTTGGTAACAGGAGAGACTGTGTTCACTGGTCTGTTCGTAACGGGAGTGACTGTGTTCACTCGCCTGCTCTTAACAGGAGTGACTTTGTTCACTGGTCTGTTATTAACGGGATTGACTATGTTCGCTGACCTGTTGGTAATGGGAGTGACTGTGTTCACTGGCCTGATGGTAATGGGAGTGACTGTGTTCACTGGCCTGTTGGTACTGGGAGTTACTGTGGTCGCTGGCCTGTTGGTCATGGGAGTGACAGTGTTCACAGGCCTGTTGTTAACGGGAGTGATTGTGTTCACTGGCCTGTTGGTAAAGGGAGTGACTGTGTTCACTGGTCTGTTGGTAATGGGAGAGATTGTAATCACTGGTCTGTTTTTAATGGGAGTGACTTTGTTCGCTGGTCTGTTGTTAACGGGAGTGACTGTGTTCGCTGGTCTGTTGTTAACGGGAGTGACTGTGTTCACTGGTCTATTGTTAACGGGAGTGACTGTGGTCACTGGTCTGTTGTTAACTGGATTGACTGTGTTGATGGGTCTGTTGGTAACGGGAGTGACTGTGTTCGCTGGTCTGTTGTTAACGGGAGTGACTGTGTTCACTGGTCTGCTGGTAACGGGAGTGACTGTGTTCACTGGTCTGTTGGTAACGGGGGTGACTGTGTTCACTGGCCTGTTGGTAACGGGAGTAACTGTGTTCACGGGCCTGTTGGTAATGGGAGTGACTGTGTTCACTGGTCTGTTGTTAACTGGAGTGACTGTGTTCGCTGGTCTGTTGTTAACAGGAGTGATTGTGTTTGCTGGTCTGTTAACAGGAGTGACTGTGTTCGCTGGTCTGTTGTTAACGCGAGTGACTGTGTTCACTGGTCAGTTGTTGATGGGACTGACTGTGTTCACTGGCCTGTTCTTCACAGGATTGATTGTGTTGACTGGTCTCTTCTTAACAGGAGTGACTTTGTTCACTGGTCTGTTGTTAACAGGAGTGACTGTGTTCACTGGCCTGTTCTTAACAGGAATGACTGTGTTCACTGGTCTGTTATTAACGTGAGTGACTGTGTTCACTGGTCTGTTGTTAACGAGAGTGACTGTCTTCACTGGCCTGTTGGTAACGGGTGTGACTGTGTTCGCTGCTCTGTTGGTAACGTGAGTGACTGTGTTCACTGGTCTGTTGTTAACGAGAGTGACTGTGTTCACTGGCCTGTTGGTAACGGGAGTGACTGTGTTCGCTGCTCTGTTGGTAACGGGAGTGACTGTGTTCGCTTGTCTGTTGTTAACGGGAGTGACAGTGTTCACTGGCCTGTTGCTAACGGGAGTGATTGTTTTCACTGGCCTGTTGGTAAAGGGAGTGACTGTGTTCACTGGTCTGTTGGTAATGGGAGTGATTGTAATCACTGGTCTGTTGTTAACGGGAGTGACTGTGTTCACTGGTCTGTTGGTAACGGGAGTGACTGTGTTCACTGGCCTGTTCTTAACAGGATTGATTGTGTTGACTGGTCTCTTCTTCACAGGAGTGACTTTGTTCACTGGTCTGTTGTTAACAGGAGTGACTGTGTTCACTGGTCTGTTGGTAACGGGAGTGACTGTGTTCGCTGGTCTGTTGGTAACAGGAGACACTATGTTCACTGGCCTGTTCTTAACAGGATTGATTGTGTTGACTGGTCTCTTCTTCACAGGAGTGACTTTGTTCACTGGTCTGTTGTTAACAGGAGTGACTGTGTTCACTGGTCTGTTGGTAACGGGAGTGACTGTGTTCGCTGGTCTGTTGGTAACAGGAGAGACTGTGTTCACTGGTCTGTTCGTAACGGGAGTGAATGTGTTCACTCGCCTGCTCTTAACAGGAGTGACTTTGTTCACTGGTCTGTTATTAACGGGATTGACTATGTTCGCTGACCTGTTGGTAATGGGAGTGACTGTGTTCACTGGCCTGATGGTAATGGGAGTGACTGTGTTCACTGGCCTGTTGGTACTGGGAGTTACTGTGGTCGCTGGCCTGTTGGTCATGGGAGTGACAGTGTTCACAGGCCTGTTGTTAACGGGAGTGATTGTGTTCACTGGCCTGTTGGTAAAGGGAGTGACTGTGTTCACTGGTCTGTTGGTAATGGGAGAGATTGTAATCACTGGTCTGTTTTTAATGGGAGTGACTTTGTTCGCTGGTCTGTTGTTAACGGGAGTGACTGTGTTCGCTGGTCTGTTGTTAACGGGAGTGACTGTGTTCACTGGTCTATTGTTAACGGGAGTGACTGTGTTCACTGGTCTGTTGTTAACTGGATTGACTGTGTTGATGGGTCTGTTGGTAACGGGAGTGACTGTGTTCGCTGGTCTGTTGTTAACGGGAGTGACTGTGTTCACTGGTCTGCTGGTAACGGGAGTGACTGTGTTCACTGGTCTGTTGGTAACGGGGGTGACTGTGTTCACTGGCCTGTTGGTAACGGGAGTAACTGTGTTCACGGGCCTGTTGGTAATGGGAGTGACTGTGTTCACTGGTCTGTTGTTAACTGGAGTGACTGTGTTCGCTGGTCTGTTGTTAACAGGAGTGATTGTGTTTGCTGGTCTGTTAACAGGAGTGACTGTGTTCGCTGGTCTGTTGTTAACGCGAGTGACTGTGTTCACTGGTCAGTTGTTGATGGGACTGACTGTGTTCACTGGCCTGTTCTTCACAGGATTGATTGTGTTGACTGGTCTCTTCTTAACAGGAGTGACTTTGTTCACTGGTCTGTTGTTAACAGGAGTGACTGTGTTCACTGGCCTGTTCTTAACAGGAATGACTGTGTTCACTGGTCTGTTGTTAACGAGAGTGACTGTCTTCACTGGCCTGTTGGTAACGGGTGTGACTGTGTTCGCTGCTCTGTTGGTAACGTGAGTGACTGTGTTCACTGGTCTGTTGTTAACGAGAGTGACTGTGTTCACTGGCCTGTTGGTAACGGGAGTGACTGTGTTCGCTTGTCTGTTGTTAACGGGAGTGACAGTGTTCACTGGCCTGTTGCTAACGGGAGTGATTGTTTTCACTGGCCTGTTGGTAAAGGGAGTGACTGTGTTCACTGGTCTGTTGGTAATGGGAGTGATTGTAATCACTGGTCTGTTGTTAACGGGAGTGACTGTGTTCGCTGGTCTGTTGTTAACGAGAGTGACTGTGTTCACTGGCCTGTTGGTAACGGGAGTGACAGTGTTCGCTGCTCTGTTGGTAACGGGAGTGACTGTGTTCACTGGCCTGTTCTGAACAGGAATGACTGTGTTCACTGGTCTGTTATTAACGTGAGTGACTGTGTTCACTGGTCTGTTGGTAACGGGAGTGACTGTGTTCGCTGCTCTGTTGGTGACGGGAGTGACTGTGTTCACTGGTCTGTTGTTGACGGGACTGACTGTGTTCACTGGCCTGTTCTTAACAGGATTGCTTGTGTTGACTGGTCTCTTCTTAACAGGAGTGACCTTGTTCACTGGTCTGTTGTTAACAGGAGTGACAGTGTTCGCTGGTCTGCTGTTAACGGGAGTGACTGTGTTCACTGGCCTGTTGTTAACGGGAGTAACTGTGTTCACTGGCCTGTTGTTAACGGGAGTGACTGTGTTCACTGGTCTGTTGTTAATGGGAGTGACTGGGTTCGCTGGTCTGTTGGTAACGGGAGTGACTGTGTTCAATGGTCTGTTGTTAACAGGAGTGACTGTGTTTGCTGGTCTTTGTTAACAGGAATGACTGTGTTTGCTGGTCTGTTGTTAACAGGAGTGATTGTGTTCGCTGCTCTGTTGGTAACAGGAGTGACTGTGTTCGCTGGTCTGTTGTTAACGTGAGTGACTGTGTTCACTGGTCTGTTGTTGATGCGACTGACTGTGTTCACTGGCCTGTTCTTAACAGGATTGATTGTGTTGACTGGTCTCTTCTTAACAGGAGTGACTGTGTTCACTGGCCTGTTGGTAACGGGAGTGACTGTGTTCGCTGCTCTGTTGGTAACGGGGGTGACTGTGTTCGCTGCTCTGTTGTTAACGGGAGTGACTGTGTTCACTGGCCTGTTGGTAACGGGAGTGACTGTGTTCGCTGCTCTGTTGGTAACGGGGGTGACTGTGTTCGCTGGTCTGTTGTTAACGGGAGTTACTGTGTTCGCTGGTCTGTTGGTAACGGGAGTGACTGTGTTCGCTGGTCTGTTGTTGACAGGAGTGACTGTGTTCGCTGGTCTGTTGTTAACAGGAGTGACTGTGTTCGCTGGTCTGTTTTTAACAGGAGTGACTGTTTTCCCTGGTCTGTTGTTGACAGGAGTGATTGTGTTTGCTGGTCTGTTAACAGGAGTGACTGTGTTCGCTGGTCTGTTGTTAACGGCAGTGATTGTGTTCACTGGTCTGTTGCTAACAGGAGTGACTGTGTTCGCTGGTCTGTTGTTAACGGGAGTGACTGTGTTCACTGGTCTGTTGCTAACAGGAGTGACTGTGTTCACTGGTCTGTTGGTAACGGGAGTGACTGTGTTCATGGGTCTGTTACTAACAGGAGTGACTGTGTTCATGGGTCTGTTGGTAACGGGAGTGACTGTGTTCGCTGGTCTGTTGGTAATGGGAGTGACTGTGTTCATGGGTCTGTTGGTAACGGGAGTGACTGTGTTCGCTGCTCTGTTGGTAACGGCAGTGACTGTATTCAGTGGTCTGTTGATCAGATTGGGACCACTCTCCCACCTAGTGAAATAAGTACTGTTTGAGTGGCTCTGTTGTGACTGTCATTTGGAAAGTCTCCACACCCTTCTGTGCAAACAGATGGAAGCTGGTGTGCTGTCCTGTTTCCTGTTTTGTGGGGAACTACGCTGACTACTTTCTGGTTATTAGCTGGCACAGTATCAGGCGTCGGTCCAAAATAACGGTAACAGCAGCTGTTTCGTGCTGCTTTTTTGCTGCATTGGTTTGTGAGAGGGGCTGATGGGATTTCTTGTTGACTTTATATTCTATCAGGTCACGTTTCTGTTGGATTTTTTTATATTACGGGAGAGCAACTAACAGGAAAGAGCTGGCAATCCTTAGTGCACCGCTCCCAGGGTATAAACACTCGGGAATTTAGAGAATTGACTGCATTATGTACACACAGACCATGCAGATACAAAATGTGTCATTGGACTGGGAAAGTCAGATGGGGGATGGGCTGGGGTGGGAGATGGGGTATGCTGTGTGGGTTGGGGGATCGGGGTAGGGAAGGAGTTGGGGTGGGGGTAAGGTCAGCTTCATACGCAGGTAGAGTGGGATATTGGCAGTTTAAACGTCCGTCTTCACGCTATTTCCACAGGGATTGTGTTATATTTGATTGGGTTGTTCACGAGGACAGGAAGCCTGAGCTGGTTGGTGGACTTTTGGTGACTGCTCGAGGGTTTTATTTGATGATCTGCTCTCTGCAGGGGATCAGCTCACTCAGGGTAAAGGATCTGAAGATACTGCAGTATAATTTCGGGCTGAAGTCAGATTTCTCATTCACGGGACTATGCTTCATATCTGAGCCCAGATCCCAGAGTTAAGGTGGAAGCAGAATTTTAGAGTCAAGTTTCAATCTGTCTAAATCCGGTGTCCACACTAAAGAATGGCTTCACTGGGAAGACTGGAAGATACAAGTATTCCAGGAATGGTGTTAAAATAGCTGGAGGTTGAAAAGGATCTTAATTGACTCACTGTTTCTCATACCTCTAACCATGTAACAATTGAGATGGTGATGTCCAGCCCTAAATGAAGAGAGTAGAAAGCAGAGGAAGTCATGCCGATGAATAGGCAATCCTGAATAGGACTGTTATAGAAATACTGCAAGTTCCCCTCCAAGTCACACACCAATCTGACTTGGAAATATATCACCATTCTTTCATTGTTGCTAGGTCAATACCTTGGAATAAAGGCCTGCTCGGGTCTGCAAATGAAACCCGACCCGAGCCCAACAGAACCACATCTGACCCGAGCCCGACCCGAACCCGACACATGTCGATGGGTCCCGTCGGGTTTGGGCCGGGTAGCCATGCTCTATCTTGCAACTCCCTACCTTACAGTACTGTAGGGATGCCTACACCACACAGACTGCAACAGTTCAAGTAGGCAGCTCACCACAACCTTCTCAAAGGCAGCTAAATACGGACAATAAATACTGACATTGCCAGTGTCACCCACATCCGAAAATTAATAGACAAATTATGAGCTGTTGGTGGAGCCTTTGTCTGCTTTCTAACATAAACTTGGGGCATGCTACAGCTTAAAATCATTTTCATTAATTTTTGCTTTATATGCAACCACATCCGACTTGCCGCTGACATGTCTGAATGCAAAACAGAGGGTGATATAGACAAGATAATTGAGTAAGAAAAGATTGATAATGGCTGGCTTAAAGGGAAGCAGCATTTTGTATCTTCCTGTTCCTGTCTCATGAGAGAATTTGACAACTGTACTAGAAGCTGAGTCGCCCTGCTCAGAAAACACACAGAATGTCCTTCAATTGACCCTGCCCCCTCCCCCACCGAGTAACTGTACGCAACATTACTGTGTCTCCGGTTGCACACAGGAACGTTTGAGCAGCTTGTTTCTCTTTCGCTGCTTTGTCATGTGATGTACACACGCCTCCTCCCTGTGGGCAATGGTTAGGAGGTTTGCAGTCTGACCATGATGTTCCACTCCACTTTCTGACACTGCTGCTCGTGGCTTTTTAGGTTAGGTGGCTTGTGGGAAAGGGCTGGTAAACCACTCCCACAAGTAGTGCATCCTCTTCATTAGTTTACTGTTATGATGAACCTTTATAAAACATTGGTTCAGCCTCAACTGGAGTATTTTTTATTCCTTCATGGAATGTGGGCGGCACTGGCCGGGCCAGTATTTATTGCCCATCCCTAATTGCCCTTGAGAAGGTGGTGGCTAGCTGCCTTCTTGAACCGCTGCAGTCCATGTGGGGTAGGTACACCCACAGTGCTGTTAGGAAGGGAGTTCCAGGATTTTGACCCAGCGACAGTGAAGGAACGACGATATAGTTCCAAGTCAGGATGGTGTGTGACTTGGAGGGGAACTTGCAGGTGGTGGTGTTTCTGTGTGACTGCTGCCCTCCTTCTAGTTGGTAGAGGTCGCAGGTTTGGAAGGTGCTGTCAAAGGAGCCTTGGTAAGTTGCTGCAGTGCTTCTTGTAGATGGTACACACTGCTGCCGCTGTGCGTCGATGGTGGAGGGAGTGAATGTTTGTGGATGGGGTGCCAATCAAGCGGGCTGCTTTGTCCTGGATGGTGTCTAGCTTCTTGAGTGTTGTTGGAGCTGCACCCATCCAGGCAAGTGGAGAGTATTCCATCACACTCCTGACTTGTGCCTTATAGATGGTGGACAGGCTTTGGGGAGTCAGGAGGTGAGTTACTCACCGCAGAATTCCTAGCCTCTGACCTGCTCTTGTAGCCATGGTATTTATATGGCTACTCCAGTTCAGTTTCTGGTCAATGGTAGCCCCTTGGATGTTGAAAGTGGGGAATTCAGCGATGGTAATGCCATTGAATGTCAAGGGAAGATGGTTAGATTCTCTCTTGTTGGAATTGGTCAGTGCCTGGCACTTGTGTGGCACAAATGTTATTTGCCTCTGGGCAGCCAAAGCCTGGATTTTGTCCAGGTCTTGCTGCATTTCTACACGGACTGCTTCAGTATCTGAGGAGTCGCGAATGGTGCTGAACATTGTGCAATCAACGAACATCCCCACTTCTGACCTTATGATTGAAGGAAGGTCATTGATGAAGCAGCTGAAGATGGTTGGGCCTAGGACACTACCCTAAGGAACTCCTGCAGTGATGTCCTGGAGCTCAGATGATTGACCTCCAACAACAGCAAACATTTTCATTTGCGCTAGGTATGACTCCAACCAGTGGAGAGTTTTCCCCCGATTCCCATTGACTTCAGTTTTGCTAGGGCTCCTTGATACCATACTCAGTCAAATGCTGCCTTGATGTCAAGGGCAGTCACTCTCGCCTCACCTCTTGAGTTCAGCTCTTTTTTTGTCCATGTTTTAACCAAGGCTGTAATGAGGTCAGGAGCTGAGTGGCCCTGGCAGAACCCAAACTGAGCGTCACTGAGCAGGTTATTGCTAAGCAAGTGCCGCTCGATGGCACTGTTGATGACATCTTCCATCACTTTACTGATGATTGAGAGTAGACTGATGGGGCGGTAATTGTGGACAGGACATCCCTGGGCAATTTTCCACATTGCTGGGTAGATGCCAGTCTTGTAGCTGTACTGGAACAGCTTGGCTAAGGGTGCGGCAAGTTCTGGAGCACTGGTCTTCTGTACTATTGCCGGAATATTGTCAGGGCCCATAGCCTTTGTGGTATCCAGTTCTGGGCACCGGACTTTTGGAAGGGTGTGAGAGGGTGCAGAAAAAATTTACGAGAATGGTTTCAGAGATGAGGGACTTCCATTATGAGGATAGATTGGAGAAGCTGGGATTGTTGTCCTTAGAGAAGGTTGAGAGGAGATTTGATAGAGATGTTCAAAATCATGAAGGGTGTGGACAGCATCAACAGAGAAATTGTTCCTATTGGTGGAAGGGTTGAGAATCACATGACACTGATTTAAGCAGATTGGCAAAAGAATCAAAGACGACATGAGGAAACTTTTTTACACAGCAAATAGTTAGGATCTGGAATGCTCTGCCTGAGAGTGTGGTGGAGACAGATTCAATCATGGCTTTCAAAGGGAATTGGATAATTATCTAAAGGGAAACAAATTGCAAGTCTATAGGGAAAGGATGGGGGAGTGGGAGCAGGTGATTTGCTCTTGCAGAGAGCAGGCACAGACACAACAGGCTGAACGGCCTCCTTCTACACTGTAATCATTCTATGATTCTATTGGATCAGAGAGATCTGCAACAATAGGCCTTTGATAAACTCTGTTCTCAGAAGCACAAATGAAGGACTCTCCTGAGGCAGTGGAAGACAGCTCCCTGATGGTGCATTGTGGAAGGGCCCACTCCAGAGACTTGCGCACAAATAGAGTCATAGAGTCAGAGAATCTCTGCTGATGCTCCAGTGCAGTACTGAGGGAACACTCCACTGTCAAACATTGAGGAGATCAGGCCTCAATATTCAAGGCCCCAAACACTCCTTTCAGGTGAAGCAGTGATTTTCTTGCACTTCTTTCAATGTAGTGTACTGTATTCGCTGCTCACAATGTGGTCTCCTCTACACTGGGGAAACAAAACGCAGATTGGGTGACCGCTTTTCTGAACACCTCCGCTCAGTCCGAAAGCAGGACCCCGAGCTTCCTGTCACTTGCCATTTCAACACTCCCCCCTGCTCTCATCTCTGTCCTGGGATTGCTGCAGTGTTCCAGTGAACATCAACGCAAGCTCGAGGAACAGCATCTCATTTACCGATTAGGCACACTACAGCCTGCCAGACTGAATATTGAGTTCAATAATTTCAGAGCATGACAGCCCCCCATTTTTATTTTTAGTTTTCTTTTTTCTTTTTATTTTAGTTTGTTTCATCATTCATTTTTTTTTACCATGTGCCTGCCCACTTTTTTTTTCATGTTTGTGCTTTTGGCCAGGGCTGTTCATTATTCTGTCATTTAAAACCCTCTCTGCACTAACACTGTCTTTCAGCACACCATTAACACACCCTTTCCCTTTGCTCCATGACCTTCTGGTCAGTTATTCTCTGTGAACTTGTCCTATCAACACCTTCCCTTGTGTTATCTTTTGCCCACCCCCACTTTACTTGCTTAAAACCTATTACATTTTGCCAGTTCTGATGAAAGGTCACTGACCTGAAACGTCAACTTTGCTTCTCTCCACAGATGCTGCCAGACCTGCTGAGTATTTCCAGCATTTTTTGTTTTTAGTTCAGATTTCCAGCATCTGCAGTATTTTGCTTTTATTTTATTATTGAGGAGATCAGTCCCATTTTCCCTGCTTCTTTCCCCATAGCCCTGCAATTTCTTTCCTTTCAATTATTTCTGATTCCTTTTTGAAAGTTATTATTGAATCTCCTTCCACCTCCCTTTCAGGCAGTGTAGTCCAGACCACAAATATTCGCTATATAAAAACAAATTCTCCTCATGTAGTCTCTAGTTTGTCTACCTCTCACTCTCCCTCCTCTCATTCTTACTCCTTTCTCTCTCTCTCCTCTCCCTCTCATTCATTCTCACCCTCAACCTCACTCCTCTCCGACTTACTCCACTCCATCAGGTGCACAGTGTGAAAGGGCTGGAGCCCAGGGCTTTAGGGACACAAGGCTTTTTGTGAGGTCTGCTCCAGAAATGAGGAAGGACATGAACCAGGGAGCTGAGAAGGAAGATTTACTGCACCATGCTTGTGATCATCCTCCTGTATGTTAACCAGAACTAAAAGAGTTTTATTATGTGGACATGTTCCTATAATACAGACTAGGGCCAGGATTTAACATGAGGCTGACGGGAGCCATCCACCCAATGAAAAGTTGGTGGTGAACCCGCTTCAGCCTCGCCTGGGGATCTGACCCGCATTTTACGGGTCCCCAGGCTTTAATTGTTCTGAGGCAGGACTTCCACCCACTTGAGGGAGGAAGTCCCGCCTCACTGAGCTGCCGGCCAATCAGCGGGCCAGCAGCTCTTAGTCCCAGCAGCACCACTGTGTGCGGTGGCCACTGCTGGGACTGCAGCCCAGCTGAAGATAGAAGAAGACATGGAGCCAGGAAGGAAGATAAGTTTTGGTCGCCATGCCGGTGGTAATCGGTCGGGCCCCAGCGAGGCAAATGTGGTCAGTTAGGGGGAAGGGGGGCACGTGTTGTGTTGGGGGTGGTTGGGGTAGTGGGGGCGGCCCTCCATCGGGCACCCTATGCCCGAACATGCGGGCCCCGCCCCCTGGGACGCTCAGCAGCCACCTGGTTTTGCCAGGTGGCTTCTCTCAGCCCTCGGCCACCCGTTTGCCATGCCTAAAATCCGTGTGGTGGCAGATGAAGGCCCTTAAGTGGCCGTTAAATGGTCACTTAAGGGCCTTGATTGGCCTGGGGCGGGCGGGCCTAGTGGCGGCGGAGACAGGATCGGGTCAGGAAGGCCTCCCGGAGCCTCCCACCCCATTTTACATCACCCCCCCCCCCCCCCCCCCCCGCCACCGTCCCACTCGCTGGGGTGGCGTAAAATTCCCCCCTAGGTCTTTGTTCCCTCAAGTATAGAAGGTTAAGGGTGATCTAATTGAGGTGTTTAAAGAATTTGATTGGGTAAATAGAGACAAACTAGATCTTCAGGTGGGGGAGTGCAGAACAAGGAGGCATAACCTTCAAATTAGAACTAGGCCATTAAGGGATGACACTAGGAAACCCTTCTTCACACAAAGGGTAGTGGCAATGTGGAACTCTTTACCAAGAAGCTGTTGAGGCTGGGGGTCAACTGAAAATGTCAAAACTGAGATCGATAGATGTTCATTAAGCAGGAACATTAAGGGATATGGACCATAAGTGAAGGGGAGGGGCTGGTGTAGTGCTAATGTCACTGGACTAGAAATCCAGATGCCTGGGCTAATGCTTGGGGGAAATGGGTTCAAATCCCACCCTGGCAGATAGTGAAATTTGAGTTCAATTAACAGATCTGGAATTTTTAAAAAAAAAGCTAATCTAATGATGACCATAAAACCATTGTCGATTGTTGTAAAAACCCATCTGATTCACTAATGTCCTTTAGGGAAGGAAATCTGCTGTCCTTACCTGGTCTGGCCTACATGTGACTCCAGACCCACAGCAATGTGGTTGACTCTTACATGCCCTCTGAAATGGCCTAACAAGACACTCAGTTGTATTAAACCACTACAAACTGTAAGAAAAGGAATGAAACCAGACGGACCACCCGGCATCGACCTAGGCACTGGAAATGACAACAGCAAACCCAGCCCTGTCAACCCTGCAAATTCCTCCTTACTAGCATCTGGGGGCTTGTGCCAAAATTGGGAGAGCTGTCCCACAGACTAGTCAAGCAACAGCCTGACATAGTCATACTCATGGAATCATACCTGACAATGTCCCAGACATCACCATCCTTGGGTATCTCCTGTCCCACCAGTAGAACAGACCCACCAGAGGTGGCGGCACAGTGGTATACAGTCGGGAGGGAGTTGCTCTGGGAGTCCTCAACATTGACTCCAGACCCCATGAAGTCTCATGACATCAGGTCAAACATGGGCAAGGAAACCTCCTGCTGATTACCACCTACCGCCCTCTCTCAGCTGATGAATCAGTGCTTCCCCATGTTGAAGACCAATTGGAAGAAGCATTAACGGTAGTGAGGGCACAGAATGTACTCTGGGTGGGGGACATCAATGTCCATCACCAAGAGTGGCTCGGTAGCACAACTACTGACTGAGCTGGCCAAGTCCTAAAGGACATAGCTGCTAGACTGGGTCTGCGGCAGGCGGTGAGGGAACCAGCAAGAGGGAAAAATATACTTGACGTCGTCCTCACCAATCTACCTGTCGCATATGCATCTGTCCATGATAGTATTGGTAGGAGTGACCACCGCACAGTCCTTGCGGAGACAAAGTCCCGTCTTCACATTGAGGATACCCACCATCATGTTGTGTGGCACTACCACCGTGCTAAATGAATAGATTTCAAACAGATCTAGCAATGCAAAACTGGGCATCCATGAGGCACTGTGGGCCATCAGCAGCAGCAGAATTGTACTCAACCACAATCTGTAACCTCATGGCCTGGCATATCCCCCACTCTACCATTACCATCAAGCCAGGGGACCAACCCTGGTTCAATGAAGAATGCTGGAGGGCATGCCAGGAGCAGCACCAGGCATACCTCAAAATGAGGTGTCAGCCTGGTGAAGCTACAACACAGGACTACTTGCATGCCAAACAGCAGAAGCAGCATTCATGAGACAGAGCTCAGTGATCCCACAACCAATGGATAAGATCTAAGCTCTGCAATCCTGCCACATCCAGTCATGAATGGCAGTGGGCAATTAAACAACTAAAGGGAGGAGGAGGTTCCATAAATATCCCCATCCTCAACGATCGGGGAGCCCAGCACATCAGTGCAAAAGATAAGGCTGAAGCATTTGCAACAATCTTCAGCCAGAAGTGCCGAGTGAATGATCCGTCTCAGCCTCCTCCTGAGGTCCCCACCAGCATCACAGATGCCAGACTTCAGCCAATCCGATTCACTCCACGTGATATCAAGGATCGGATGAAGGCACTGGATGCTGCAAAGGCTAAGGGTTCTGACAACATTCCGGCAATATTACTGAAGACTTGTGCTCCAGAACTAGCTGCGCCCCTCGCCAAGCTGTTCCAGTACAGCTACAACACTGGCATCTACCCGGCAATGTGGAAAATTGTCCACGTATGTCCTGTACTTAAAAAGCAGGACAAGTCCAACCCGGCCACTTACCGCCCTATCAGTCTACTCCCGATTATCAGTAAAGTGATGGAAGGGGTCGTAGACAGTGCAATCAAGTGGCACTTGCTCAGCAATAACCTGCTCAGTGATGCTCAGTTTGGGTTCCACCAGGGCCACTCAACTCCAGGCCTCACTACAGCCTTGGTCCAAACACAGACAAAAGCGATGAACTCCAAAGGTGAGGTGAAAGGGACTGCCCTTCACATCAAGACAGCATTTTACCAAGTATGGCAAACCTGGAGTCAATGGGAATCAGGGGGAAAACTCTCTGCTGGTTGGAGTCATACCTAGCGCAAAGGAAGATGGTTGTGATTGTTGGAGGCCAATAATCTCAGTCCAGGACATTACAGCAGGGGTTCCTTCGGGTAGTGTCCGAGGCCCAACCATCTTCAGCTGCTTCATCAATGACTTTCCCTCCATCATAAGGTCAGAAGTGGGGATGTTCACTGATGATTGCATGATGTCATAGAGTGATACAGCACCGAAACAGGCCCTTTGGCCCACCAAGTCTGTGCCGACCATCAACTACCCATTTATACTAATCCTACATTAATCCCATACTCCCTACCACATCCCCACCTTCCCTCAATTCTCCTATCACCTACCTACACTAGGGGCAATTTACAATGGCCAATTTACCTACCAATCTGCAAGTCTTTGGCTGTTGGAGGAAACCAGAGCACCCGGCGGAAACCCACGCGTTCACAGGGAGAACTTACAAACTCCGCACAGGCAGTGCCCAGACCCAAAAACCGGGTCGCTGGAGCTGTGAGGCTGCGATGCTAACCACTGTGCCGCCCCATTTGCAACTCCTCAGATACTGAAGCAGCCCATGTCCAGATACAGCAAGACCTGGACAATATCCAGGCTTGGGCCAATAAGTGGCAAGTAACATTCACACCACATAAATGCCAGGCAATAACCATCTCAAAAGAAGAGAGAATCTAACCATCTCCCCTTGATGTTCAATGGCATTACCATCACTGAATCCCCCACTGTCAACATCCTGGGGGTTACCATTGACCAGAAACTGAACTGGACCAGCCACATAAATACTGTGGCTACAAGAGCAGGTCAGAGGCTGGGAATTCTGTGGTGAGTAACTCACCTCCTGACTCCCGAAAGCCTGTCCATAATCTACAAGGCACAAGTCAGTAGTGTGATGGAATACTCTCCATTTGCCTGGATGGGTGCAGCTCCAACAACACTCAAGAAGCTCGACACCAATCAGGACAAAGAAGCCAGCATGACTGGCACCCCATCCACCACCTTCAACATTCACTCCCTCCACCACTGACGCACAGTGGCAGCAGTGTGCACCATCTACAAGATGTACTGCAGCAACTCACCGAAACTCCTTCGACAGCACCTTCCAAACCTGCAACCTCTACCACCTAGGACAAGGGCGGCAGATGCATGGGAACACCACTACCTGCAAGTTCCCCTCCAAGTCACACACCATCCTGACTTGGAGCTATATCGCTGTTCCTTCACTGACACTGGGTCAAAATCCTGGAACTCCCTTCCTAACAGCACTGTGGGTGTACCGACACCCCAAGGACTGCAGCGGTTCAAAAAGGCAGCTCACCACCACCTTCCCAACGGCAGTTAGGGATGGGCAACAAATGCTGGCCTAGCCAACAAGGCCCACATCCCATGAACAAATAAAAAAACATAGGTGGGTAGATGGAGTTACAGATCAGCCATAATCTAATTGAATGGCAGTACAGGTTCCAGGGATGAATAGCCCATTCCTGTTCCATTGTTGTTATCATCACACAGTAATTCCAAGACTTTTTGAGGTATGACATGATTTTTCTTTTTCAAAAAAAAAGCTAATACTGAGAATGTTGGAAATCTGAAATAAATTAATTTGATAAGTTATTGAATTTTTAATGACCTGCTGTACTGTGTCCTACCAGCAGATGGTAACATTATACAGCAAATAATGTAGTGAAATTGATCAATTGAAAAGGATCAACTTTGAGAGATTCATTCACTCCTAGTGCAGAGTCTCACTGAACCAGAGAATCTGACCCCAATTTGCATAGCGCCTAACTTACTGCCTGTTAAAATAATGAGCATAAATTGGGAGCCATAAATCAGGCAGACTGCATTCTCAAATCTCCCAGTTGCCCTCAAATTTATGCTAAATTGAGGGAGATAGAGAATATGATGAAACGGCACAGTGGTGCAGTGGTTAGCACCGCAGTCTCACAGCTCCAGCGACCCGGGTTCAATTCTGGGTACTGCCTGTGCGGAGTTTGCAAGTTCTCCCCGTGTCTGTGTGGGTTTTCGCCGGGTGCTCCGGTTTCCTCCCACAGCCAAAGACTTGCAGGTTGATAGGTAAATTGGCCATTGTAAAGTGCCCCTACTGTAGGTAGGTGGTGGGGGTGTGGTAGGGAATATGGGATTAATGTAGGATTACTATAAATGGGTGGTTGTTGGTCGGCACAGACTCAGTGGGCCGGAGGGCCTGTTTCAGTGCTGTATCTCTAAACTAAACTAAAATAGAGTCTGTATGATGCATGTCAGCTGAATTCTTCAAGCGAGAACCAGATCAAATACAATAACTTGAGGGAGAAGTGAAGAGGAAAATAAGACTGACAGAGAGAGAATATGAGAATAGAATGGAAATTCATATAAAAGGAAACCCAAAAATCTTCTACTGGTATGTAAACAGTAAGAAGTTAGGAAGAGGTTGGATTGGTCCTACTAGTGGCAAAGAGTGTGATATATGCTTCGAGGTGCAGGCCAAGACTAGACTACTTAATGAGTACTTTGTATCAGGGTCTACTAAGGAAGAGGATGCTGACAAAATATCGGTAGGAGCAGAGATGGTAAAGGTAGGTTAAAATTGATCAGCAGGATGTACTGGAAATGCTGGCTATGCTTAGAGTGGATAGGTTGCCTGGTTCAGATGGCTTGCATCCCAGATTACTAAGGGAAGTGGGAGTGGAGATAGCAGAAGGGCTTGCCATAATCTTCCCTGGATATGGGGGAGGTGCCAGAGGATTGGAGAGTGGCAAATGTGACAACCTTTTTCAAGAAAGGGTGCAAGCACAGTCCTAGTAACTACAGGCCAGTTAGTTTTGCATCAGTGGGTAAGGTTTTAGAAGCAATAATCAAGGAAAAAATCAACAATAATTAGGGAGAACCAGCATGGATTTGTAAAAGGCAGATCAAGCTTGACTAATCTAATAAAATTTTTTGATGAACAGAGAAGGTTGATGAAGGCAATGTGATAGATGTTGTCTATATGGATTTTTAAGAAAGTGTTTGATAAAGAACCACATAATAGGCTGTTAATAAAATTCAGGCTCCTGGAATCGGAAGGTCAGTGTCAGCTTGGATAAAAAATTGGCTTAACGACAGAAAACAGTAAGTTGTGGTAAATGGTTGTTTTTCAGACTGGAGGATGGTAGACAGTGGTGTTCCCCAAGGGTTAGTGCTGGGACCACTGCTTTTTTGATATATGTAAATGACTTGGATATTGGAATACAGAGTAAAATTTCAAAATTTGACGATAATACCAAACTGGAGGTGTGGCAAACAGTGAGGCTGATACGAATAGCCTGTAACAGGACATAGATAGGCCAGCAGAATGGGCAGTCAAGTGGCAGATGGAATTTAGTACAGAAAAATGTATGGTGATGCATTTTGGCAGAAGGGATAGAGACAGGCAATGTAGACTTAATGGCGCAGTTCTAAAGAGTGGACAAGGACAAAGGGACCTGGGAGGTTCATGTGCATAGATCTTTGAAGGTGGCAGGCCATATTGAGAGAGTAGTTAGCAAAGCATATGGGATCTTGGATTTCATTAATGGAAGTATTGAGTACAAAAGCAGGGAAGTTATGCTGAACCTTTATAAAGCTCTGGTTAGGCCACAACTAGAGTATTGCATCCAGTTCTGGTCACCACACTTTAGGAAGGATGTGAGGGTCCGAGAGAGGGTGCAGAGGAGATTTACCAGAATGGTTTCAGGGATGAGGGATTTTAGCTACAAGGTTGGGTTCGAAAAGCTGGGGTTGTTTGCCTTGGAGCAAAGGATATTGAGGGGAGATTTGATAGAGCTGTATAAGATTATGACAGGTTTAGATAAGGTAGACAAAGAAAAGCTTTTCTCATCACCTGATGGTACAAGGTCACAGATTTACAGTTTTGGGCAAGAGATGCAGTGGGGATGTGAGGAAGAACTTTTTTTACGTAGCGAGTGGTAATGACCTGGAACTCGCTGCCTATGAGAGTGTTGTAAGTGCAGACAATCAATGATCTAAAAAGGAAATTGGATGGGCACTCGAGGGAAATAAACTTGCAGGGCAACAGGGAGCGAGCAGGAGAGTGGAACTGACTGGATTGCCTTACAGACAGCCAGCATGGACTCGATGGGCCAAATGTCCTCCTTCTGTGCCATAATGACTCTATGACTCTAATGCAGCTGATTTTGATAGGAAGCACAACATCACTTGAGTAGTAAGCCAATAAATTCACATTGATACAGCCCTGGGTACTATTGATGTTGGTACTTGGAAAGAAAAGGACCTTCTCTGTACATCTATCCTGGGCGATACCTGCCATGGGCTTAATGTTAAAGGGTGGAACAAGTGAAAATTGTCCAATTTACCAGCATTGATATTCCTCAACTTGAGCAGCACACACATTCAGCCCTGAGCCTGTCGACTGCCCATCATTAATACCATCCCTGCCTATATCAGGCAAATGGTACTGATCATTTACCATCAATTACAAAGCCGCTGTTTAACCAGATTAAGCAGGCTGACAAGTTCAGGCAGTTCAGTACTTACCTGATTTATGCTGCTCAAAGTCTTCATTCCAGACTCCCTCCCATAGCTGACAGTGCAAATGGGCAGCTTTAATCTAATGGTTCTACTGTCCACCACGTATGATGGCAAATCACGTTAATAGCAACCTACTCACTATGTTATGGGGATTGATAGCAAATCTGAGGACTCACCCTGCATCATATAAGTAGGAATAGGAGGCCATTTAGCCCCTCCGGCCTGTTGCATCATTCAGGTAGATTACGGCTGATCTGTACCTCAACTCCATTTACCCACCTATGCTCCATATCCCTTGATACCCTTGTCTAACAAAAATCTGCAATCAGTCTTTAAGATTTCAAATGACTCCCAGCAGCCACAGGCTTTTGTGGGAGAGAAATCCAAATTTCCACTCCCCTTTGTATGAAAATATACTTCCCAATTTCACTCCTGAATGGCCGGGCTCTAATTTTAAGATCGTGCCCCTTGTTCTGGCTTCCTCCACCAAAGGGAATAGTTTTTCTGTATTTCACTAAATGAATTATTCAGGTGTTGTTGTCACTGGCAAGGTCTGCATTTGTGGCCCATCCCTAATTGCCCTCGAGAAGTTGGTGATGAGCTCCCGTTTTGATTTGCTGCAGTCCATATGGGGTAGGTACACCTACAGTGCTGTTAGGAAGGGAGTTCCAGGATTTTGACCCAATGACACTGAAGGAACGGCAATATATTTCCAAATCAGGATGGTGTGTGACTTGGAGGGGAACTTGCAGGTTGTGGTGTTTCTGTGTGTCTGCTGCTCTTGTCCTTCTAGGTGGTAGAGGTTGCAGGTTTGGAAGGTGCTGTCGAAGGAGCCTTGGTAAGTTGCTGCAGTGCATCTTGTGTTTGGTACACACTGCTGCCACTGTGCACCAGTGGTGACGGGAGAGAACGTTTAAGGTGGTAAATGGGGTGCCAATCAAGCGGGCTGTTTTGTCCTGGATGGTGTCAAGTTTCTTGTGTGTTGCAGTAGCACCCATCCAGGCAAGTGGAGAGTATTCCCTCACTATCCTGACTTTTGCCTTGTAAGTGGTGAAAAGGTTTTGGGAGTCAGGAGGTCATCACCATGGTTAACTAAAACAGTTAAAGATAGTATCAAACTTAAAGATGGGAGGCAGGTCAGAAGATTGGACAGAATATAAAAAACAGCAAAGAATGACTAAAAGATTGATAAGGAAGATAAAATTAGAGTAGGAGAGAAAGCTAGCTAGAAATATAAAGACAGATAGTAAGAGTTTCCATAGATGTTTAAAAAAGAAAAGTTAACAAAGTGAGCATTGGTCCTATAGAAATTGAGCCTGAGGAATTATTAACGGATAATATAAGGAGATGGCAGATGATCTGAACAGATATTTTGCATCGGTCTTCACTATTGAGGATACAAGTAACATCCCAGTATTAGCTGCAAGTCAGGAGATTGAAGGGAGGGAGGAACTCAAGAAAATTACAATCACCAGGGAGGTGGTACTAAACAAATTGTTGGAGCTGCAGGCTGACAAGTCCCCGGATCCTGATGGACTGCATCCTAGGGTGTTAAAAGAAGTGGCTAGTGAGATAGTTGATGTATTAGTTTTAATTTTCCAAAATTCCCTAGATTTGGGGAAAGTTCCATTAGATTGGAAAATAGCGAATGTAACTCCTTTATTCAAAAAGGGAGACAGAAAGCAGGAAACTACAGGCCAGTTAGCTTAACATCTGTCTTAGGAAAAATGTTAGAAGCTATTATTAATGTTGTTATAAGCAGGGCATTTAGAAAAATTCAAGGTAATTAGGCAGTCAACATGGTTTTGTGAAAGGGAAACATGTTTAACCAATTTATTGGAGTTCTTTGAGGGAGTTACATGTGCTGTGGATAAAGGGGAAGCGGTGGATGTATTGTACTTAGATTTCCAGAAGGCATTTGATAAGGTGCCACATCAAAGGTTATTGCAGAAAATAAAAGCTCATGGTGTAGGGGGGTAACATTTGACATGGCTAGAAGATTGGCTAGCTAACAGGAAACAGAGAGTAGGCATAAATGGGTCATTTTCTGGTTGGCAAGATGTAACAAGTGGTGTGCCACAGGGATCTGTGCTGGGGCCTCAACTTTTTACAATTTATATAAATGACTTAAATGAAGGGACCAAAAGTACGGTTGCTAAATTTTCTGATGACACAAAGATAGGTAGGAAAATAACTTGTTAAGAGGACATAAAGGGGCTGCAAGGGGATATAGATAGGTTAAATGAGTGGGGAAAGTCTTGGCAAATGGAGTATAATGTGGGAAATTGGGAAATTGTCCACTTTGGCAGGAAAAAGCATATTAACTAAATGGTGAGAGATTGCAGAGTTCTGAGATGCAGAGGGATCTTTGTGTCCTAGTGCATGAATTGCAAAAGATTAGTAAGCAGGTACAGCACATAATTAGGAAAGCTAATAGAATGTTATCATTTATCGCAAGGGAAATTGAATACAAAAATAGGGAGGTTATGCTTCAGCTATACAGGGCATTGGTGAGACCACATCTGGAATACTGTGCACAGTACTGGTCTCCTTATTTAAGGAAGGATGTAAATGCGTTGGAGGCAGTACAGAGAAGGTTTACTAGACTAATACCTGGAATGGGCGAGCTGTCTTACGAGGAAGGATTGGACAGGCTAGGCTTCTATCCATTGGAATTTAGAAGAGTAAGAGGCGATTTAATTGAAACATACAAGATCCTGAGGGGTCTTGACAGGGTGGAAGTGGAAAGGATGTTTACCCTTGTGGGCAAATCTAGAACTAGAGGTCACTGTTTAAAAATAAGGGATCGCCCATTTAAGACAGAGATGAGGAGAACTTTTTTCTCTCAGAGGGTTGTGAGCCTTTGAAATCTTCTTCCTCAAAAGGCAGTGGAAGCAGAGTCTTTGAATATTTTTAAGGCAGAGGTGGATAGATTCTTGATAAGCAAGTGGGGGGGAAGGTTATCAAGGGTAGGTGGAAATGTGGAGTAATCAGTTCAGCCATGAACCTATTGAATGGTGGAGCAGGCTCGAAGGGCCGAGTGGTCTACTGCTGCTCCTAATTCGTATGTTCGTATGACCTGGCCAGTCCCATTAACAAGACATTTAAAGGCAAACATTTGGGACATTAAACTGGTGGAGATGAACCACTCAAAAGTAATTACCTGAGCAATGGGACCCTGATTGAGAGAAGGGAATTCCTAGACATGAACTAATCAAGTTGCAAGCGGAAATACACATAGCCATCATATGACAGGCCACCATTGGTGTAGTTTAAGCTGGGGTTTTTCTCACTGCAGCAGACAAGCAACTGGACACTGGATCAGAAGAGACCTAAGTGGGGTCCCTGTCTCTCTCCCCAGTCCACCTGACAAGTTTTGAACCCTGCCTGCTGGCCTTAACCACCTAAGCTCATCACTGCAGCAGACAGAGACACCGTGAAGGAACTCAGCTGCATTGCTGTTTTCCAGGAGGACCACCAAATCTGCTGGCCACATCTAAAGCCAGAAGCCTCAGGACCACCGGGTTCATCTGGAAGACAACCGAGTCACCAATCTCCACAGACCATATACCCCTTTTTAATGCTCTGGACTCTAATCGACCAATTTATCCTTACCCACTCTGTTTGCATGTGTGTGAGAGAAAGTTTGAGCGTAGTTTATTATTTTACTTAGATTGGTTTAAGTATAATAAAGCTAACCTCTTTCTTTGTTAAACTCAAGAAACCTGTCCGACTGGTTCTTTTATGATCATAGCACGGAAATGGTTAAACACTTACTGAATTGACAAGTACATTCACTTTGAAAAATAAACCTTGTTGCGGTCAAATAAGGAGGACAACAAGAAGGGAACCTTTCGACCCCTGCTCACCTGATTGTAACAATACAGTTCTAATATAATCTCCCTGCTCCTATGTTCTTCTTTGGCCCCCTTGTCTCGAGAGACAATGGGTAAACGCCTAGAGGTGGTCAGTGGTTTGTGGAGCAGTGCCTGGAGTGGCTATAAAGGCCAATTCTAGAGTGACAGACCCTTCCACAGGCGCTGCAGATAAAATTGGTTGTCGGGGCTGTTACACAGTTGGCGCTCTCCTTGCACTTCTATCTTTTTTCCTGCCAACTGCTAAGTTTCTTCAAGTCGCCACTCTTTAGCCCCGCCTTTATGGTTGCCCGCCAGCTCTGTCGATCACTGGCAACTGACTCCCACGACTTGTGGTCAATATTACAGGACTTCATGTCGCGTTTGCAGACGTCTTTAAAGTGGAGACATGAACGGCCGGTGGGTCTGATACTAGTGACAAGCTTGCTGTACAATGTGTCCTTGGGGATCCTGCCATCTTCCATGTGGCTCACATGGCCAAGCCATCTCAAGCGCTGCTGGCTCAGTAGGGTGTATATGCTGGGGATGTTGGCCGCCTCAAGGAATTCTGCATTGGAGATACAGTCCTGCCACCTGATGCCAAGGATTCTCCGTAGGCAGCAAAGATGGAATGAGTTGAGACGTCGCTCTTGGCTGACATACGTTGTCCAGGCCTCGCTGCCGTAGAGCAAGGTACTGAGGACATAGGCTTGAAACACTCGTACTTTTGTGTTCTGTGTCAGTGCACCATTTTCCCACACCCTTTTGGCCAGTCTGGACATAGTAGTGGACACCTTTCCCATGCCCTTGTTGATTTCTGCATCGAGACACAGGTTACTGGTGATAGTTGAGCCTAGGTAGGTGAACTCTTGAATCACTTCCAGAGCGCGGTTGCCAATATTGATGGAGCATTTCTGACATCCTGTCCCATGATGTTCCTTTTCTTGAGGCTGATGGTTTGGCCAAATTCGTTGCAGACACTCTTCTGTGTGGGATGTTAATGCAGCAGCGTTAGCAAAGAGGAGTTCCCTGATGAGGACTTTCCGTACTTTGGTCTTCGCTCCAAGACGGGCAAGGTTGAACAACCTGCGATCTGATCTTGTGTGGAGAAAAATTCCTTCATCTGAAGACTTGAACGCATGTGACAGCAGCAGTGAGAAGATCCCAAACAGTGTAGGTGCGAGAACACAGCCCTGTTTGATGCCACTCAGGATAGGAAAGGGCTCTGATGAGGAGCCACCATGTTGAATTGTGCCTTTCATATTGTCATGGAATGAGGTGATGATACTTCGTAGCTTTGGTGGACATCCAATCTTTTCTAGTAGTCTGAAGAGACCACGTCTGCTGACGAGGTCAAAGGCTTTGGTGAGATCTATGAAAGCAATGTAGAGGGGCATCTGTTGTTCGCGGCATTTCTCCTGTAGCTGACAAAGGGAGAACAGCACGTCAATGGTGGATCTCTCTGCTTGGAAGTCGTACTGTGCCTGAGGGTAGATGTGTTTAGCCAGCTTCTGGAGTCTGTTTAAAATGACTCGAGCGAAGACTTTCCCCACTCTACCGAGCAGGGAGATTCCACAGCAGTTGTTGCAGTCACCGCCGTCACCCTTGTTCTTGTAGAGAGTGATGATATTTGCATTGCACATGTCCTGTGGTACTGCTCCCTCATCCCAGCACAGGCAAAGCAGTTCATGGAGTGGAGAGTATAGCAGGCTTGGCACTCTTGATTATTTCAGGGGTAATGCCATCCTTTCCAGGGGCTTTTCCACTGGCTGGAGAATCAATGGTATCACTGAGTTTCAATTTTGTTGGCTGTTCGTCCAGCTCATCTATGACTGGCAGAGACAGGGCTGCATTGATGCCGGTATCAGTGACAACACTTTCCCTGCAGTACAGTTCTAGGTAGTGCTCCACCCAGTGGTCCATTTGCTTGCATTGGTCAGTGATAGTTTCCCCTGTTTTAGACTTGAGGGGGGCGATCTTCTTGATGGTTGGCCCAAAAGCTTTCTTAATGCCATCATACATTCCTCTGATGTTTCCGCTGTTGGAGGCCAGCTGAATACGACTGCTTAGGTGTTGCCAGTAGTCAATTGCACTGCACCTGGCTGTTCTTTGTGCAGTGCTTCTGGCTACTTTAAGTGCTACAGATGTTACCCTTGCTCATCTGATTGTAACAATACAGTTCTAATATAATTTCCCTGCTCCTAAGTTCTATGTATCAGCTAATAAAGTATCCCATATGCCTTGACAATCATCTTATGAACCTGTGCTATCTTCAGGGATCTGTGGACACACGCCCCAAGGTGTCTCTGGTCCCCTACACTTCTCAGTATCCTATTGTTTCTGTATACCGTTGCCTTGTTTGCCCTCCCCAACTGCATTACCTCGCAATTCTCCACATTGAATTCCATTTGCCACTTTCGTACCCACTTGACCAGTCCATTGATATCTCCCTGCAGTCATAGCGTCACAAAAGCACAGGAGGTGGCCATTTGGCCCAGCTACAGCTTTCTTCATTATCAGCCATATGCCCCTTACATTTAAGTTTAAACTTAAGTCTGTGCTGTAAACAGGCCATGTGGCCCAACAGCTCCATGTCAGTATATATACAACCCACGTCTCCTCCCACCTCATCAATGTACCCTTTTCTTCCTTTCTCCCTCCTGCATTTATCTAGCTTCCCATTAATGCACCTATACTATTCACCTCAACTACTCCATGTGAGAGCCAGCTCCACATTCTACCATTCTCTGGGTAATAAAGAAATTTCCTCTGAATTCGCTATTGGAATTACTCGTACCCATCTTATATTTTGGTCCCTAGTTTTGGACTCACCCATAATTGGAAATCTCTTTTCCTACATCTATCCTACTAGACTTGCATAAAGTTCTACATAAGGTTAACATAACTTGTCTGCTTACCCAATAGCATGTGGCTGGTCCAGTTGTGTTTCTGTCAATGGTGATCCCCAAAATGTTGATGAAGGATTCCGCAATGATCACATTAGATGTTAAGGGGAGGAGGTCGGACTCTTTCCCATTGATCTAGTCTATTAAATGTTTTTGACAATTTAGGCACCTCAATTAGAACACCTTCTAAACTTGAGGGAATACAAACCAAGTTTATTACTTTCTGTACCTGCGCACATATGGAACCCTAAATCCAGCTGATGTTCCACAGCTCCTAGTTTTGTGCCATTTAGAAAATGATGCAATTGTCTTTCTTGGATCCAAAGTCGATGACCTCACAGTTGGCCAGATTCTGTCTGCTCACTAAACCCGTCCTTTGTAACATCCTGCTCCCAGCAACACAACTTTCTATGCCTCTTAACTTGGTGTCATCTGCAAACTTGGATATAACAACTCTATTCCTTCATCCAAGTCATTGATAGAAATGGTGAAAAGTTGAGGCCCCAGTGCAGAGTCCTGGGGAATACCACTTGTCGCATTCCACTAATCACAGAACAAAAGCTTTCTCCCTTACCTCCCATCTATCACAAGGTTACCTTGTCTTTTTTGTTAATAATCTCCTGTACAGAAACTTATGAAATGACTTTTGGATATCCATTTGAACGTCCAAAGACACCTCCTTGTGCATCTTGGTCTCCGTCCTCACCAGTGGAAAGAATCTTTCACTGTTTACCTACAGCATTGATGTCTAGCCTCAAATGGAAAATAGTCACCTCAGCAGTTTACAGGGCGGGGGAGTGGAGTGCTATTATTAGCACTGGGGAACTGAAGGATTAAAAAGCCAGAAAGTTAACAGAAAGTCACATTGTTGGTCCATGGGGAGCTGATCATTGTATCTGCTATATATCAGTTCCCTTAGTGTAAATGAGACACAAAATTACCAGCTGCAAGACCACTGTCCAGACTGAAAACTAGTTGCCCAGATTTATTTACAGATAAAACTATGTACAAAAGCAAAGAGAGACAGGTCAGGTAAATTTCAGCCCAAAACAAAAAAGATCAAACTTACACAAATCGACTCTGGATTGACTGCTTCAAAGCAAACACTCTTGACAAATCTCTGGTGACAAGATTTCACAAAAGTTCCCATTCTCTCCCAGCACAGAAAGGGAGGCTGAAGTAACTGATGACCACGGAAGGGTTCTTGGATCGTAAAGACATTGTTTGTTTAGTGCAGAAACACAACTGCATGAGGGCCACCTGCTCTGAATTAGCCAAAGCAAAAAAAAATGGTTTTACCATTTGACAGTAACACAAATCCTGAAAGAACGGACTAATTATTACATTTCCCCTAAGTTTTTTCACAATTTCTTTTTTAATTCAACAAAGCAAAGTGCTAATAGTTATAACACTTTTGTAGATAAAGTGGTGATGTCCTGACTCCAGATGTCATCTCATGTTTTGACACGAAGGTAATTGGAAATCATAAACTTAGTATGGCACAGACTGCCAGTGCTCCTCACTGTGCCTTCAAAAACACAGGGGAAGGTGCAGTGTTAACGGCATTTACAAGCAGCCTTAGCCACGCTCTAGAGTCATGTGCTCTGAAGCAAGTTGAAGATCACACACTTTTTGCCAATTCATTCTCAGGGTAAAGGTTTTTTTCATAAAAATGTACAATTCAGGTCCTTTAAAATGTTTCACAGAAATTAAAATCTTTCACATATGTACAAATAAAAGATTGTAAATAGCGAAGTACCATGTTCAACTTCCATGTTAAACCATTTTGTGCGTATTAATATCTACACACACATAAAAGTAACAAAGTAACTGAAGTACAATCCTATAGCAGCAATACACATCATGGCTTACCTTGTACCAGACAGACATGTGCAGTAAACCCACAATTTCACATTTGACGTGTTTTTTAATAAATACCCTCCCAGTTTGTGTTTGGAAATTCATGTTAAAATGTTGGCCTGGCTGTCACTATATTACAGCAGCACTAAAGTCAAATGCTTCAGGCCCAGCCATCAGGATTGCTCTCATCTCCTGAGCAGTCCATATATAAAGCAGGCTAGTCCAACTCCCCTGGCACGAAACTCAGCATGCCACCACTGATCCCCAAGAGCCCCACAGATCAGGAATCAATGGAAAACCTGGTAGTAGGTTACACCATTTGCAGCTAACCAGGATAGCTTCTATTTTCTGCCCCTGGGAATTGCTGGCAAGTTTTTCCAGAGAAATGTTAGCTGTATAAAATGGCACCCAGTGCCATTCCCCAGAATTCCCAATCAGCTGGCATGCTGTTCAAAGGCTGGGGCAAAAACTTCACAATGGATTTAGGTTTTCTTCTTCTTCATTTATGACAGCACTCAACTTCAGCGAGGTTCAAACAGGAATAAATAAATAACTGTATTCATTGCACATATATCTTCAGGGAGCTGCTGAAAGTTACAGGCATTTCAGCTTTCGACGTGTATTTAAAATTGCCAATTTGGTGCATTCATCGCAGAGCTCAAAAAAAATCATTTTTAAAAAAGTAAAATGTTAACCATTAACACTGTACAACAGCGTCGAGAAATAAACCTTCCCATTCAAAAGAATTCAGTTCATGCTGCAACCTTTGATGTGTTCAGTGAGATTGAAGTGAAACTGGGTATTAAGTCAATCCCCTTGCAAGCCATTTTCAAAGCAGGCAGGGCTCCGGTTGTACCATTAAATACACCAGAAGGATCACGAGGACTTTAGGCTTCTCTTTGTAAAACTAACTTTAAATGGTAGTGAACAGAAAATGAAAACTGGCAGTAGGGTGGGCGGGGGGAGTTCCCTTTACCGTAGGTAACACAGCCTTAAACCTAGTCAGCTAATTGCGATGTTGGACAAGAGGGATGGGACACCATCAACTGAAGTGTTATTTGTTTCTTTTATGTAAACATTTTGATAGTTGGCTGCTTGTCAGATCCCACACCCTGCTAGCACGGACCTGCCATGCACCTTCACACAGAGATCCAGATACCACTACCCATGAAACCACTTCACTACCCCACCATCTGCCCTCCCACTCACCCCCAAAAGAGACTTCATCGCTCGTCCAGCCCATTTCACAATAACAACTTCAAAATCCTGAGCTTTGCAGCATTCAATTACAATCGAATGTTTCAATGCAGTCAGGGAGAACACAGTTTCAGGTTTAAACTTTCAACTAGCAGAATGATTTGAGTTACAGCCTGACCCACCCATCGTGATAGTGAAAGTGGACACAGCATTTTACAGTAAAACACAAATGACTGACGTCACTATACACACACAGATTATTTAGACATATATACAATGATGATCAAGCCACATGGCTTCTCCTGGCTAGCAGTCCTCACTGCACTCCCTTGGACTACTGCACACTGCTCCTTTGACTGCCTGGAACTGACAAGACTGTCCATGGCCGTTTATGCAGCTTCCTTTGGTTTCTAAGACATAAACTCTTGCGCAGTTTGCCTGCTATCAACCATCAAGTGGTTTGCCCAGATAAACCATAGTCACCTCAGTGTTGCCATAAACCGCTGACACGGCTGGGTACAGGCATGCTTTTGGCAAGCCTCGGAAAGCTACGCCAAGGAACTCATAGCCTCGTTCAAATGCTAAAGTCTTGTCTTCCATGTCAAGAATGACGCGTATCCTTTCCCCAATCTGTAAAAAGCAGGCAAAAGATTTAGGAACAGCAGAGACAGAGCGTTCACCAACATATTTAAAGGTATTCTCTACTTGAGATTTCATTTGCGACAGTCTCTCCATGTACAGTCACGGACAGTTTACTCCCCAGATTACTGGTACGTTTTTGAGGGTCACTTTTTAAAATATTTTTGGCTTACATAGTATTTCACAGAATGTACGGCACAGAAACAGGCTAGTCAAACCCACAGGTCCATGCTGGTGTTTATGCTCCTCCCACCCTATCAGCATAACCTATTCCTTTCTCCCTCATGTGCTTATCTAGCTTCTGCTTAAATGCATGTATGCTATTCGCCTCAGTTACTCCCCATGGTAGCACATTCAACATTCTCATCACTCTGGGTAAAGAAGTTCCTCCTGAATTTCCGGCTGGATTTATTAGTGACTGTCTTAAATTCATGACTCCTAATGGTGGTCTCCCCCATAAGAGGAAACATCTTTTCTACATCCATCCTTTTAAACCCTTTCATAATTTTGAAGACCTCTAACAGGTCACCTCTTAGCCTTCTCTTTTCAAGAGAAAAGACCCCAAATCTGTACAGACTTTCCTGATAGATATAACTTCTCAGTTCTGGTATCATCCTTCTAAATCTTTTCTGCACTTTCTCCAGTGCTTCGATATCCTTTTTGTAATTGAGACCAACACTGTAGGCAAACCCTGCTCCCCATACTGCAGACCTCTAGGTAAACTCATAACATGGCCACTGAACTAAGGGAAACCTAGTCAGTTTATTTCAGCTACCAGATTTATCATGTGACCCTGTATCCTGGGAAGGTGGCTATGTATCACAATAGACTTCCACTTGGGTTTTAACTACTAAACACAGAAGTGTTAACATTTAAGGGTGAACAGTTAACATTTTTTCAAAAAAAGAGTAGCTGTTAAACTTTTCAAGTTCATGTAGTAGAATATAGCTGCTGCACTGAATAATGACCCAGTCATTCTCTGTAGCTTTTTTCTCTTTGCTCACAGTTTATACAAAAGCTATCTGGTCTGATCTCGCTCTTCAAAACAGCAGACAGACTCATTGAATTGAACAGGACATAAGTACCTTTTGAAAGAAGCAATGGAAACCAACTTCAATTAAATACTGCCTCACACTTGGATGAACAATACCCACAAGATGTTTGTATTTGAATTGAATTGAAGATTGGGTCCTTCCCTCAGACTTCAGGTACAGGCAAATCATGGAAAAATTGGAAAGATTTTTAACCATTTATTTTTCATGGCAGAATTAAAGCAGCAAATACCATCTTAAATCTTAAAAGTTTTCACTTTTGCATATCCACCTCATGTACAGAGAGACCATATTCCTCTCACCCAACGCTCCCCAATAAACGTAGGCAACCTATTCTTCTCACCCACCTCTCACAGCATACTGACATGGGCAGCCTATTCCCTCTCACCCACCTCTCGTACAGACACCATATTCCTCTCCGATCTCTCCCCAGATAAATCCAGGCACCCTATTTTTCTCGCCCACCTCTCCCAATGTAGAGACATAGGCAGCCAATTTGCAGCAGTCACCCATCTCTCCCCATCTACAGAATTAAGAACATTAATGGCACCTGCAATAATGGCTACATTTTACAATCACTAAGCTGAAAATCTCTCATACTGAAGGTAAGCTAACAGGTTTCCCCCATTCCATCAGTATGGAGAATCTGGTGGACCTTATCTAATTGAATCAGTGTCAAATGCCATTATATCAATCAAGAGCCGCCTCTCGGAAGACTGGGCTGTGTGAAATTCAGATTTTAAGACAACTGTAAAGGTTTGTCCTCCTCTCTAGAGTCATTGAAAATGGAATGAACATCGACACCACTGGGTCAGCGGCTTGGTGGGATTTGGGGTTTAAATTTATGCATTCTCTAAACTGATGGTTAAAACTACAGCAAACTGAGTCTCCCGAGTACAGCAGGAATTTTTCTCCAGCAAAATGCTGTGAGTGGGGGTACTTACATAATGCAAATTATGTGCTTAAAATCAATCCTAGTTAATTCCAGGAGTATGGTCTCCAGGCCTGACTGACACGGAATTACAATCATCACCATTCAGGCCAGGATATATGGTGTCATTATATACAGCCTTAAAAAACTAATACTTCTATTTGTATAGAGTACTTCCATTTATATTATGAGAATGGAGATAGCCCTGTCTAAGAGCAATACTTTCCTGGGGAACATACAAAGGAACAGTGAACGGGTTTAATGGCCTACAAAATAACTTTAAACAAAAAAGGCAGACATAACACAAAGGGTCCAATTTTAATTCTGTGTAAGTGAATGGGTTTTGAATGGGTTAAAATATCACCCAAAGATTCTGATTTAGGTTCTGAAAAGGCATTAGAAAGGCAAAAATGTGCGTAGAAACAGTACCCAAATCAAAAAGATCAGAGTGGGAATGCAAGTGCATATGACTAAATAAAATACACACACACTGCACGTGGGTATAGATATCCATCTTCTGTGACATTATAAGTGCTGCACACCTCCATTGAAAGGGTTTGGAAAGAACATTTCTACTCAGAGAAAACAAATGGAAAATGGTGGGAACTTTTTTTTAAAAACCACTGCAGGCAAATATAATTTGTTCCTCTCGCATGCTACAATTACACAGTACACCAAAGGAGCACGCAATCCTATCTGTTTAGATACAATTCTTTATAGCAAGAAGCCATAGAACAATACTTAAAAATTAGCAGAGATCTACAAAGCATTGACGGATTGAACTAATTTGAATTTTCCTTATTTATCATATATATATCTTTTCAGCTAAAAGGTTCTACAGTTTAAATTCAGGACTTTTATTCAGAACTTGCCTGTAAGGCACAGGCATCCCAGAATTTTCTGTCTATATTCCTTTTGCAAATGCAACTCATGATTTTATCTGAAGATTGGCTACATACCTAAAAAGTAAACGCAGGGCTATGGGGAAAGAGCAGAGGAGTGGGTCTAATCTGAGAGTTCTTTCAAAGAGCTGGCACATACACAAGGGGCTGAATGGCCTCCTTTAGTGCTGTATCATTTGAACTTTGATTCCCTGCACTAGGAAAGTAAAAGGCAAACAACTGAAACAATGAGGTAAACATTGCTATAGATACTGACTGAAGGAGAGGTTGAGCTGAAGCAGCAACTCACGGACTAGGGGATTCCCCAGTGACCAGGCGTGTTTCAGAACCCAGAGCACAGTAACTCTCCATCTCAATGGTGCAGATCAATCCAAAATTATTGGCAAAGCAACACAGGGCAAACTGAGCAAGTGAAGCAAAATAACAATGGCAGAAAACACCTCAAACTAACCAGAAACCTTTCTTTGACAGGCAGAGACCAGGATAAACAACAAATATAGAGAGAGGCAGGGATTTCCGATGATTTTACTATGTGGCTGTGCAATTAGGCAGTGTACAAAAAAGCCTGTTTATTGACAGATGAGTGTAACACCCATTAAAGATCACTTTCCATTTGAGTATCAATCAACAGGAAAAGGGGAAAACGATTTCCTACCAGGCACTGGCCCTTCACAACTGGGTCCCGATAGTGGGCTCAAGTCAGGCCCACACTAACAAGTTAAAAGTCTCCATGCAAACTGTAAGGGTCCTACAGGAAATGTAGCAGTGGCCACTTGTACAAAACTGTAGTATTTGCTTCAGGAGGCCACAGAACAGCAGATTAAAAAACAATTGTTACAGATGAACATATTAAAGCAAAACAGCAAGACTAAAATATAGGTTTCAGTAGAAGGATCTGACAATCCAATCAGAATCTCTGGGCCCTCAGTCACAACCTTTCCCCATATCCACCGGCCAGCACTGCTGCCAGTTGTTTGTCTCTTTCCCTGCATACCCATGTTCGCTCCCCAGTTCACCCATCCTTGTCCCCTCTCTCCCTCTCCTGACCCGCTCCCTGCTTCTCTTCCCCATTTCCCCTCCACTCTCATCTCTTCCCTCCCATCCACACCTTGCCCGATTCCCTCTCATGAATATAGGAGGAATGATCAGTAAGTTCGCAGATGACACAAAAATTGGCGGTGTCGTAGTGAGGAGAAAAGCCTTAGATTACAAGACGATATAGATGGTTGGCAAGATGGGCAGAGCAGTGGCAGATGGAATTTAATCCTGAGAAGTGTGAGGTGATGCATTTTGGGAGGACTAACAAGGGAATATACAACGGGTGGTAGGACCCTAGGAAGTACAGAGGGATCTCGGTGTACTTGTCCGTAGATCACTGAAGGCAGTACAACAGGTAGATAAGGTGGTTAGGAAGGCTATGGGATACTTGCCTTTATTAGCTGAGGCATAGAATACAAGAGCAGGGAGGTTATGATGGAGCTATATAAAATGTTCGTTAGGCCACAGCTGGAGAACTGTGTACAGTTCTGGGCACCAGCTACAGGAAGGATGTAATTGCACTGGAGAGGGTGCAGAGGAGATTCACCAGGATGTTGCCTGGGCTGGAGCATTTCAGCTATGAAGAGAGACGGGATAGGCTACGGTTGTTTTCCTTAGAGCAGAGAAAACTGAAGGGAGACCTGATTGAGGTATACAAAATTATGAGGGGCATTGATAAGGTAGATAGAAAGAAACTTTTTCCCAGCGGAGGTGTCAATAACCAGGGGGCATAGATTTACGGTAAGGGGCAGGAGGTTTAGAGGGGATTTGAGGACATTTTTTTTCATTTAGAGGGTGGTTGGAATCTGGAACGCACTGCCTGGAGGGGTGGTAGAGGCAGGAACCCTCACAACATTTATGTAGTATTTAGATGAGCACTTGAAACACCAAAGCATACAAGGCTACGGGCCAAGTGCTGGAAAATGGGATTAGAATAGTTAGGTGCTTGATGGCCGGCATAGACACGATGGGCTTGTTTCTGTGCTGTATAACTCTATGTCCCTTCTCGCCCCCATATTCCCTCTCCACTCTGTCTTGGTCCCTTCCATTCATCGTCCCTTCTCTCTGACATCCCCCCCCCCCCCCATTGTCCCCCCTTCTTTTGCACCATCCATTCCCCTTCCCCGCTGTCTAGCCCACCCCTAGTCTTCCTCCCTATCTCACACCCCCCCATTCCCCCTCCACTCTGTCTCACTCCCCCATTCCCCTTCCACTCACTCGCAATCTCAGTCCCCCTCCACTGTTTCGACCCCCATCCCCCCTCCTCTGTCTCCACCCCCCCATTCCCCCTCCGCTCTCTTCACCCCCCCATTCCCCCTCCGCTCTCTTCACCCCCCCATTCCCCCTCCGCTCTCTCCACCCCCCCATTCCCCCTCCGCTCTCTCCACCCCCCCATTCCCCCTCCGCTCTCTTCACCCCCCATTCCCCCTCCGCTCTCTTCACCCCCCATTCCCCCTCCGCTCTCTTCACCCCCCATTCCCCCTCCGCTCTCTTCACCCCCCATTCCCCCTCCGCTCTCTTCACCCCCCATTCCCCCTCCGCTCTCTTCACCCCCCATTCCCCCTCCGCTCTCTTCACCCCCCATTCCCCCTCCGCTCTCTTCACCCCCCATTCCCCCTCCGCTCTCTTCACCCCCTTCCCCCTCCGCTCTCTTCACCCCCCATTCCCCCTCCGCTCTCTTCACCCCCCATTCCCCCTCCGCTCTCTTCACCCCCCATTCCCCCTCCGCTCTCTTCACCCCCCATTCCCCCTCCGCTCTCTTCACCCCCCATTCCCCCTCCGCTCTCTTCACCCCCCATTCCCCATCCACTCTCCCGCCCCCCCATCCCCTCCACTCTGTCTCGACCCCCCACTCCCCCTCCACACTCTCACCCTCACCCCCCCTCCACCTCACCCCACCTCCCCTCCACACTCTCACCCTCACCCCCCTCCACACTCTCACCCTCACCCCCACTCCCCCTCCACACTCACCCCCCTCCCCCTCCACACTCACCCCCCCTCCACACTCTCACCCTCACCCCCCCTCCCCCTCCACACTCACCCCCCCCTCCACACTCACCCCCCCCTCCACACTCACCCTCACCCCCCCTCTACACTCTCACCCTCACCCCCCCTCCACACTCTCACCCTCACCCCCCCTCCACACTCTCACCCTCACCCCCCCTCCCCCTCCACACTCTCACCCTCACCCCCACTCCCCCTCCACACTCTCACCCCCACTCCCCCTCCACACTCTCACCCCCACTCCCCCTCCACACTCTCACCCCCACTCCCCCTCCACACTCTCACCCTCACTCCCCCTCCACACTCTCACCCTCACCCCCACTCCACACTCTCACCCTCACCCCCACTCCACACTCTCACCCTCACCCCACTCTATCTCGCTCACCCCATTCCCCTCTCCCCAGTACCTGGTATTTGGGCGCGTTGTTACACTGAGGGAAGCTGCCCGCCGCCTCCCCGCTGTGCAGGAGGTTGTTGTCGACCAGGTTCCAGCCCCAGCTCTGGTCATCGCTGCCCAGCAGGGCCACGTAACCCTGGCACTGGAGCGGGGCGCGGCGGGTGGCCACACCGATGACGGCCACGGTGCCCAGGGGTCCCTCCCACCAGATCTCCCAGGCGTGGCGGCCCTCACTGAAGCCGATGTGAGCGCGGGCACCATCCGTGCTCTGTGCGATGGGGTTGCGGTGCAGGGTGAAGCCGTTGCGCTTGATGTAGACGTTGCGGGAGCAGTCGGCCGCACTCCAGGCGTGCCGCAGGGCCCGGGCCTTGGCCTTGTAGCTAATCAGGTTGCACAGGATGTCCGAGCTCAGCGCCTCTTCGCTCAGCAGCCGGCCGCACACACTCCGCCACACCTCGCTGTTCTCATCCGCCTCCAGGCAGCGGTGCCAGTGGCGGCACACCAGCGAACAACTCAGCAGCTCGGGCAGCTCCAGGTAGGAAAAGAGCAGCTCCAGCACCCGGGCCGGCAGCTTACCCGCCGCCATCTTCCCCGCGGGCCCGGCGGCGGCGTGCGCGGCCCCGTGACCACCGTGCGCGCGCGTTCCCGCCAGCGGAACGTGCGCGGCCCCGTGACCACTGCGCGCGCCCCCACCCGCCCCGCCAGAGGAACGTGCGCGGCCCCTCCCGGCGGCGCACAGCTCTGCGCGCACGTGACCTGGCGTTGCCAACCCTCCCGGATTGCCCGGGATTTTCTCAGTACTAAAGATTCAAAATTAAAACAGAAAATGCTGGAAATGCTCAGTAGGTCTGGCAGCATCTGTGGAGAGAGACAGAGTTCATGGACAAATGCGAGTTAATTAAGGAAAGCCAGCATGGATTTCTTAAGGGAAAATCATGTTTTACTAAGTTGCTGGACTTTTTTGAGGGTTGATGAGGGCAATGCTGTTGATGTGCTGTACATGGACTTTCAAGAGGCGTTTGATACAGTGCCACACAACAGACGTGAGCAAACATAACTCATGGAATAAAAGGGATGGTAGCAACATGGATACAAAATTGGTTGATTGACAGGAAACGGAGAGTAGTGGTTAATGGATCTTTGTCGGGCTGGAGGAAGGTTTGTAGTGGAGTTCCCCAGGGAACAGTGTTGGGATCCTTGTTCTTCCTGATATATATTAATGACCTAGACCTCCGTGTACAGGGCACAATTTCAAAGTTTGCAGATGATACAAAACATGGAAGCATTGTGAATTGTGAGGAGGATAGTGTAGAACTTCAAAAGGACAGACAAGTTGGTGGAATGGGCAGACAGGTGGCAGATGAAGTTCAATGCAGAGAAATGTGAAGTGATTCATTTTGGTAGGAAGAACATGGAGAGACAATATAAAATAAAGGGTGCAATTCTAAAGGGGGTGCAGGAACAGAGGGAACTAGGTGTATATGTGCATAAGTCATTGAAGATGGCAGGACAAGATGAGTTAATAAAGTTAATACAGTAAATAAAGCATACAGTATCCTGAGCTTTATTAATAGGGGCAAAGAGTACAAGAGCAAGGAAGTTATGCTGAATTTGTACAAGACACTTGTTCGGCCTCAGCTGGAGTATTGCTGGAGGAATGACGTGAGGGCATTGGAGAGAATACAGAAAAGATTCGAGAATGGTTCCAGGGATGAGGAACTTCAGTTATGAAGATAGATTGGAGAAGTTAAGGCTGAGAGGTGATTTGATCAAGGTATTCAAAATTATGAGGGGTCTGGACAGAGTAGATAGAAATTGTTCCCACTTGTGAAAGGATCAAGAATGAGAGGGCACAGATTTATAGTAATTGATAAGAGAAACAAAAGTAACATGAGGAAAAACTTTTTCACGCAGCGAGTGGTTAAGGTCTGGAATGCACTGCCTGAGAATGTGGTGGAGGCAGGTTCAACTGAAGCATTAAAAAGGGAATTAGACAGTTATATGAGAAGGAAGAATGTGCAGGGTTACAGGGAGAAGGCAGAGAAATGGAACTAAATGAACTGCTCTTTTGGATAACTGGTGCGGACTCAATGGGTCGAATAGCCTCCTTCTGCACTGTAACAATTCTGTAATTAACGTTTCAGGTTTGTGTGCTTTCGGACTCAACTGTTCAGTATTCTGCTATTAGCACTTGCCTTCTGGGAGAGGAGCGGACCTGCGGGATGAACACGGAATGGGGAGCAGTTAAATAAAGGCCAAATATCACGGCCTACAGCACTTACCTTCCAGGAGACCCGGCATGCTGGAGTTTGAAAAAAATCAAGTGACCATTGACATCACAGGAAAGCTGCAAGGTGATTGGTTGGTGAGCAACTGCTGTTAGGGAGTATCAGTATATAGTTAGGGTATGTGTGTAAATAGCTGAGTTATAGCATCTCAACAACTGGTAGACTAAAAACAAGTAAAAAATTAAGGAACAAGTGAGTAGCTGGTGAGTATTTTTTTGAGTAAGGTTTATCTTAACTAGTGAACTATATTAATTTTTAGTAGGATTTATCAGTATTAGTAAGGTTTTATTAATAATTCTAAGATGTAGTATTGGTAAGGTTTCTTTTTTTTACCAGTAGCAATGGGTCAATTAATAAATAAAGGAATAGCTTCAACCTCGAGACTGCATCTCCTGTGCTATGTGGGAGCTCCAGGATGCTTCCCATATCCTGGAGAACCATTTGTGCAGGAAGTGTTGTCAATTGAAGCAGCTTGAGCTCCAGTGTTTGGAACTTGAGCGGCAGCTGGCAACACTGTGGCCCATTCGTGAGGATGAGAGCTATGTGGATAGCACTTTTATAGATGTGGTCACCCCACAGTTTAAGATTATGCAGGGAGAAAGGGAATGGGTGACCGCCAGGCAGTCAAAAAGAATCAGTCAGGTAGTGGAGGAGACCCCTGAGTGCATCTCACTCTCCAACAGATATTCAGTTCTGAATACTGAGGAAAGTGATGCTTCACCTGGGGACTGCAGCCAGAGCTAAGTCCATGGCACCACGGGTGGCTCAGCTGCTCAGTGGAGTACAGGGACGACTGGAAGAGCCATAGTGATAGGTGATTCAATAGGACAACAGACAGGCGTTTCTGTGGTCACAGACATGAATCCAGGATGGTGTGTTGCCTCCCTGGTGCCAGAGTTAAGGATGTCACTGAACAGCTGCAGAGCATCCTGAAGGGGGAGGGTGAACAGCCAGCAGTCGTGGTCAACGTTGGAACCAATGGTATAGGTAGAAAGAGGGATGTGGTCCTGCAGTCAGAATTTAGGGAGCTAGGTAAGAAATTAGCAAGCAGGACCTCAAAAGTAGTAATCTCAGGATTACTCCCAGTGCCATGCATAAGTGAGTATAGAAATAGAAGGATAAGACAAATGAATGTGGTGGCTGGAAAGATGGTGCAGGAGGTAGGGCTTTAGATTCCTGGGACATTGAGACCAGCTGTGGGGGAGATGGGACCTGTACAGGCCGGACGGGTTGCACCTGAACAGAGCCAGGACTGAGTTCCTTGCGGGACATTTGCTAGTGCTGTTGGGGAGAGTTTAAACTAGTTTGGCAGGGGGATGGTAGGGTAGACTCAGTTGGGACAAAATCAGAAATGAAAATGGAAGGCAGAAAATTAATGGATGAGTCTGGAAGACAGGAAACAAAGGTTAGAAAATTTTAAAAAAGAGTTTGGCAGTGCTCAAGGGTATCTATTTCAATGCAAGGAGTATAGCAAATAAAGCAGATGAGCTGAGGGCACAGATAGACATGTGGCAGTATGATATCATAGCTATTACAGAAACATGGCTTAAGGAGGGACAGGAATGGCAGCTCAACGATCCAGGTTACAGAGTTTTCAGATGCAATAGGGACGGGGATAAGAAAGGAGGGGGAGTGCCAATTTTGGTCAAACAAACTATTACAGCTGTGAGGAGGGATGATGTGTTGGAAGGTTCATCAAACGAGGCCATATGGATTGAGCTCAGGAACAAAAAAGGGGCAATCACACTGCTGGGAGTGTACTATAGATCCCCAAACAGTCAGAGGGAGAGAGAAGAGCAGATATGTAGGCAAATCTCTGAGAAGTGCAAGAATAGGACAGTAATAGTTGAGGATTTTAACTGCTCCATTATTAACTGGGATAGTTTTAGTGTGTAAGGAATTGAGGGAGCAGAATTCTTGAGGTGCATTCAGGAGAACTTTTTTGGCCAGTATGTAGCAAGTCCAACAAGAGAGGGTGCAGTTTTAGACTTAGTTTTAGGAAGTGAAGATGGGCAGGTGGTAGAGGGAGAGCATTTTGGTGGCAGTGATCATAATTCAGTCAGTTTTAACATAATTATTGAAAAGGACAAGGATAGAACAGGAGTTAGAGTTCTCAATTGGGGCAAGGCCAATTTTACTAAACTGAGGAGTGATTTAGTGAAAGTGGACTGGAAACAGCTACTTGAAGGTAAATCAGTGTCAGAGCAGTGGGAGGCATTCAAACAGGAGACTCAAGGGGTTCAGAGTAAACATGTTCCCACAAAGAAAAAGGGTGAGACGGCCAAATCTACAGCCCCTTTGATGTCAAGGAGCTAACAGGGTAAGATAAGGCAGAAAAGGAAAGCTTATGTCCGACAGCAAGAACTTAATACTACAGAAAGCCGAGAGGAGTATAGAAAGTGGAGGGGTGAAATCAAAAAGGAAATTAGGAAAGCAAAGAAAGGGCATGAAAAAATATTGGCAAGCAAAATCAAGGTGAACCCAAAGATGTTTATCAGTACATTAACAGTAAGAGGATAACGAAGGAGAGAGTAGGGCCCATAAAAGACCAAAAAGGTAACCTATGTGTAGGGGCGGAAGATGTTGGTATTGTTCTTAATGAATACTTTGCATCTGTCTTCACAAAAGAGGGGGACAATACAGATATTGTAGTTAAGGAAGAGGAGTCTGAAATATTGGATGTGATAAACATAGGGAGAGAGGAAGTATTAATGGGATTAGCATCCTTGAAAGTTGATAAATAAGCAGGGCAGGATGAAATGTACCCCAGGTTGTTAAAAGAAGCAAGAGAGGAAATAGCGGAAGGTCTGACCATCATTTTCCAGTCCTCACTGGATACAGGAATGGTGTTGGAAGACTGCTAACGATGTACCTCTGTTTAAAAAGGGAGCGAGGGATAGACCGAATAATTACAGGCCAGTCAATCGAACCTCAGTAGTGGGAAAATTACTGGAATCTATTCTGAGAGACAGGATAAACTGTCACTTAGAAAGGCACAGGTTACTCAAGGATAGTCAGCCTGGATTTGTTAAAGGAAGATCTTGTTTGACCAACTTGATCAAATTTTCCGAAGAAGTAACAAGGAAGATAGATGAGGGTAGTGCAGTGAATATGGTCTACATGGATTTTAGCAAGGCTTTTGACAAGGTCCCACATAGCAGACTGGTTAAAAATAATCCCACGGGATCCAGAGAAATGCAGCAAGGTGGATACAAAATTGGCTCAGTGGCAGGAAACAAAGGGTAATTGTTGACTGGCGTTTTTGTGACTGGGGGCTGTTTCCAGTGGCATTCTGCAGGGCTCAGTACTGGGTCCCCTGCTTTTTGTGGTATATATTAACGATTTGGACATAAATGTAGGGGGCATGATCAAGAAGTTTGCAGACGACACAAAGATTGGCTGTGTGATAGATAGTGAGGAGGATAGCTGTAGGCTGCAGGAAGATATTGATGGTCTGGTCAGATGGGCAGAAAAGTGGCAAATGGAATTTAACCTGAATAAGTCTGAGGTGATGCATTTGGGGAGGTCAAACAAGGCAAAGGAATACACGATTAATGGGAAAATACTGAAGTGTAGAGGAAGTGAGGGACCTTGGAGTGAATGTCCACAGATCCCTGAAGGTAGCAGGACAGGTCAATAAGGTGGTTAAGAAGGCATATGGAATCCTTTCCTTTATTAAACAAGGTATAGAATATAACAGCAGGGAGATTATGATGGAACTGTATAACTCATTGGTTAGGCCACAACTTGAGTACAGTGTGCAGCTCTGGTCACCTCATTACAGAAAGGATGTAATTGCACTAGAGAGGGTACAGAGGAGATTTACAAGGATGTTGCCATGACTGGAAAAATGCAGCTATAGGAAAGATTGGATATTCTGGGGTTGTTCTCCTTGGAACAGAGAAGGCTGAGGGGAGATCTGACTGAAATGTACAAAATTTTGAGGGGCCTGGATAGAGCAGAAGTGAAGGGCTTATTTGCCTTAGCAGAGAGGTCAATGACGAGGGGCATAGACTTAAAGTGATTGGTAGAAAAATTAGAGGGGAGATGAGGAAAACATTTTTCACCCAGAGGGTGGTGGGGGTCTGGAACTCACTGCCTGAAAGGGTAGTTGAGGCAGAAACCCTCAACTCATTCAAAAGGAGTCTGGATATGGACCTCAAGTGCCGTAATCTGCAGGGCTTCAGACCAAATGCTGAAAGATGGGATTAGACTGGGTGGATCGTTTTTCGGCCAGCACAGACACAATGGGCCTAGTGGCCTCTTTCTGTGCCTTAAACTATCTATGATTCTAACACTCTCAGTTAAATGCTTTATCTTTTACTACGGTTATTACTACTCCCTTTGCCTTTTATTCCATGACATCTTTGTCATTTAATCTCTCCTGTCTCTCTGCCCTATCACAGACCTTCCCTTTTGTTCTTCTTACCCCGCCTCCCCCTTTTCACTTGCTCATATTTTATTACATTTTTAACTTTTCGCAGTTCTGATGAAGGGTCACTGACCTGAAACGTTAATTCTGTTTCTCTCTCCACAGATGCTGCCAGACCTCCTGAGTATTTTGGCGCTTTGTTTTTATTTCAGATTTCCAGCATCCACAGTATTTTGCTTTTATTAAAGATTCATCTCCGGCATTGCTGGCAGAGATATCACAGGCAATAAAACAAAGCGGATTTTTTAAAATCTGTCAACACTTTTTATTTGTTGTTAAAATATCAGACGTGGGGGAAAAACAAGCTGTTTAACTGAGAGTCAAGAATTCCAAATGAGTAATGAAGAGTCTGTTGGCTTTCCAATTGGCCAGGAATTGGCGCACCGCAAGGATGGACATGTCGGCCAACTATTGGCGGGAGTGTTGGAGGCCAGAGGTCATGTGATGATACTCAGGAATATGACCAACCAGAGTTGGCAACCCGAATGGGGACTCACCACTCTCCCTGTGAGCAGGCACATGCCCCACCACTATAACATGGATTCCTGTCCATAAAAAAACAGAACAAATCCAATGTGGCCAATTACTGCCCCATCAGTCTACTCTCAAAGTGATGGGTTCTGTTACAACCACTCGGCTCCAGATCTCGTTATAACCTTGATCCAAACATGGACAAAAGAGCTGACTTTCACAGGTGAGGTGAAAGTGGCTGCCCTTGATATCAGGGCAGCATTTGACCAAATGTGGCATCAAGAAGCCTGAATAAATTTGAAATCAATGGGAATCAGGGGGGAATTCCACTGGTTGGAGTATACCTAGCACAAAAGAAAATACTTGTCGTTGTTGGAGGCCAATCATCTCAGCCCCAGGACATCACTGCAGGAGTTCCTAAAGGTTGTGCCCTCGGCTCAACCATCTCAAGCTAATTCATCAATGACCTTCTCTCCATTATAAGGTCAGAAGTGGGAATGTTCACTGATGATTGCACAGAGTTCAGTTCCGTTCACAACACCTCAGATAATGAAGTGGTCCATGCCTGCATGCAGCAAGACCTGGACAATATTCAGGCTTGGGCTGACAAGTGGCAATTAACATTTCTTACCACACAAGTGGCAGGCGATGACCATGTCCAACAAGAGAGTTTAACCACATTCTGTTGACATTCGATGGCATTACCATTGTTAAATCCCCTGCCATCAACATCTTGGGGATTACCATTGACCAGAACCTTAATTAGATCAGTCACATAAATATTGTGACTACAATGGCAAGTCAAAGGCTGGGAATTCTGCAGCGAGTGATACCTATTTCCCCAAAAACTTTCCACCATCAACAAAGCACAAGTCAGGAGTGTGATGGAATAATCCCCACTTGCCTGGACAAGTGCCACTCCAACAACACTCAATCAAGAAGCTCAACACAATCCAGGACGAAGTAGCCTGCTTGATTAGCACCCCATCCACCACCTTAAATATTCACTCCCTCCACCACCAGTGTGCCGTGGCTGTGTACCATCTACAAAATGCACTGCAGCAACTTGCCAAGGCTTTTTCAACAGCACCTCCCAAGCCTATCACCTCTACTACCTAGAACAACGATGTCAGCAGGCACATGGGAACACCACCACCTACAAATTCCCCTCAAAGTTATGCACCATTCTGATTTGAAAATATATCAGTTTCTACATCGTCGCTTGATCGAAATCCTGGAACTCCCTACATTACAGCACTATGGGCGTACCTATACCACACACACCGCAGTGAAAGAAAGGCTTCCATTTATATAGTGCCTTTCATGACCACCAAGCATCCCAAATTGCTTTACAGCCAATTAATTACTGTTGTCACTGTTGTAATGTAGGAAATGCAGCAGTCAATTTGCACACAGTAAATTCCCACATACAGCAATATGATAATGACCAGATAATCTGTTTTGTGATGTTGATGAAGGATAAATATTGGCCTGGACACCAGGGATAACTTCCCTGCTCTTCTTCGAAATAGTGCTAAGGGATCTTTTGCATCGAGAGAGAGCAGATGGAGTCTGTCTCATCCAAAATATGGCATCTCTGACACTGCAGCACTCCCTTAGTACTGTAGTGTCAGCCTAGATTTTGTGCTCAAGTCTCTGGTGTGGGACTTAAACCTACAACCTTCTCACTAAGAGGCAAGAGTGCAGCCAACGAAGCCACAGCTGACAGTAAAGTTTACACTCCTCAGACTTGAGGAAGCAAGGATAGGAGATGCACTAGGGCAATGGCGAGTGAGAGACACTGATAGCTGTGCTGGGAACAAAGATATGGGAGAAGTGACAGTTGTGTAAATCAAGCTTACAATGGTGGAAGCATCATGGAACTGGAGGGCTAGAGGTAGGGAATTTTGGAATTTAAGAATGAAATTCTAAGGTTCCTGGGATGGAGAGCTTTCTCCCTGGGCAGACAATGACAGGAGTGGGATTGTAGCAGGGTAGGGGTTCAGGATGGTAAGGGAGACAAGGAAGTGATCACAGGTAGAATTTACAGAGAATTGGGACCGTAGGTTCAGAGAAGCCATGAGTGGCATCTAAGGATATGGTTAGGGAAGTTTATATGAAGGGTGATATTGAGAGAGGGCAGTAGGTGGTGAATTCAGAGGAGAGGGGACTTGAGGAATTTGAGGTGAAGATTGAATTACAAAGGATGGGGAGTAGCTCACTGCAGAGGGCTCAGGAAAGAGAGAATATCCCAGGGATGGTGTGTGGGAGGGCAGTAATTAATGAAGATTTTAAATGAAATATATGAGTCATAGAGTTATACAGCACAGAAACAGGCCCTTCGGCCCATTGTGTCCATGCCGGCCATCAAGCATCTATCTATTCTAATCCCATTTTCCAGCACTTGGCCCATAGCCTTTTATGCTATGGCATTTCAAGTGCTTATCTAAATACTTCTTAAATGTTGTGAGGGTTCCTGCCTCTACCACCTCTTCAGGCAGTGCGTTCCAGATTCCAACCACCCTCTGAGTGAAAACATTTTTTCCTCAAATCCCCTCGAAACCTCCTGCCCCTTACCTTAAATCTGTGCCCCCTGGTTATTGACACCTCTGCTAAGGGAAAAAGTTTTGTCCTATCTGTGCCCCTCATAATTTTGTATACCTCAATTAGGTCCCGCCTCAGCCTTCTCTGCTCTAAGGAAAACAACCCTAGCCTATCCAGTCTCTCTTCATAGCTGAAATGCTACAGCCCAGGCAACATCCTCCACCAGTGCAATCACGTCCTTCCTAAAGTGTGGTGACCAGAACTGAACACAATACTCTAGTTGTGGCCTAACCAGAGCTTTAGAAAGATTCCACATAGCCTCCCTGTTTTTGTACTCAATAGCTCTATTTATGAAGCCCAAAATCCCATATGCTTTCTTAACTATTCTCTTAATATGTCCTGCCACCGTAAAAAAATCTATGCACATGAACCAGGTCCTGCTGTCCATGTACACTCTTTAGAACTATACCATTTAGTTTATATTGCCTCTTCCTATCCCTTTTGCCAAAATGCATCACCTCACATTTTTCTGTATTAAATACCATCTGCCACGTGTCTGCCTATTCTGCTAGCTTATCTATGTTCTGTTGCCGTTGATTGGTATCATCCTCACTGTCTGCCATACCTCCAAGTTTGGCATCATTGACAAATTTTACTCTGTAAACCAATATCCAAGACATTTATGTAAATCAAAAAAGCAGTGGTCCTAGCACTGAACCTTGAGGATGGCAGACAGTGGTGTTCCCTCAGTCTGAAAAACGACTATTTACCACGACTCGCTGTTTTCTGTCAAAGCCAATTTTTTTTTTAATCCAAGCTGACCCTCCTATTCCATGAGCCTCAATTTTATGGTACTTTGTCAAATGCTTTCTTAAAATCCATATAGACAACATCCATTGCCTTCCCTTCATCAACCTTCTTTGTTACTTCATCAAAAAAATCAATTAGTCAAGCACAATCGGCCTTTTACAAATCCCTGCTGGCTCTCCTTTATTAACTCAAACTTCTCCAAGTGCCTGTTGATTTTTTTTCCAATTATTGTTTCTGAAACCATACCCACCACTCATGTTAAACTGGCTGGCCTGTAGTTACTAGGACTGTCCTTACACCCTTGAAAAGTGTGTCACATTAGCCACTCTCCAAACCTCTGGTACCTCCCCCATATCTAGGGAAGATTGGAAGATTCTGGCAAGGCCTACCACTATCTCCACTCCCACTTCCTTTATCAACCTGGGATGCAAGCCATCTTTAAGCATAACCAGCCTTTCCAGTACATCTGCCTATCAACTTTCACCTCATCCATTACCATCTCCATTTCTACGGATATTTTGTCAGCATCTTCTTCCTTAGTAAAGACCGATACAAAATACTCATTAAGTGTTCTAGCCTTGCCCTGCACCTCTAAGCATGTATCACCCTCTTTGTCTCGAATAGGCTCCACCCCACCTCTAAATACCCGCTTCCTATTTACATGCTGGTAGAAGATGTTGGGATTCTCTTTTATGTTAACTGCCATTCTATTTTCATAGTCTCTCTTTACCAGTCATATTTTCCTCTTCACTTCCCCAATCAACTCTCAGTATTTGGCCTGGTTCTCGCTTGAACAATTCACCTGACATGCATCATACATTTTTTTTTTGTTTCATCATATTTTCTAACTCCCTTGTCAGCCAAGGAGCGGCTTTGGTTCCCCTATCCTTGTTGTTGTTGAAGATGAACCGAGTTAACGCTAGGTGAGGTGTTGCTTGGTTCAATTGGTAAGATGCTTTATTCCACAGTAGGTAAAACATAGAGAACATGAAGTATGATTAAAGCCATTTGGTACAATCAATCCGTTTGTGTCTTGTTAAATAACATTGAAGACCATACCTATTGCAGCCCACTTGGGGGATTTGTACTTAACATAGAAGGTGAATTCACTTCACAATCTGCACTACTGACAATATAGAGGTTATTTCTCCCTCAGAGCTTCTCTGCTGCCTCAACCCCTTTCAAAGCTGTTAATACTGGGAGCTGATGATAACCCTTCGCGGGACTGAGTCGGAGCCTCAGCAGATTTTAACTCCTGGCCTGATATAAATGTCACTGCTTAGCTGGTCAGCCATTTCCAGTAAAAAAGGAGCCACTGACTGGTGGGTGAGAATGCGACATCAGAAGGCAGCTGCCGGCATCAATGGCAGTCTGGAAGCGGGGTATTGCAACAAACTATCAGCTGAGAAGTACAGCCCAGGGCAGCAGAGGTCTGGGGAGGGGAGCCCAGGGCAGAAGCCCAACTTTTTACACTGCTGAGGACCTAAGCCTGACAAGCAGCCAATGCTGTGGTCCTGAGATAAGGATAGGTGTGTTAATACTCATGGACCAGTTGTACCTGCAGGTCCTGAGATAAGGCCAGGCCACGAGCACAGCTCCAAAAGCCCAGCAATCCTTTCTGTGAAATGCAGCAAGCTGCAAAACAATTTCAGAACCCGCACTTTCCCCCCCTTTGCACTGTCAGTGGTGCTTCTCAAAATCATGGCTCACATGTCTGATTTTAAATTAGATTTGCTTTGATCATCACGCCTTACTGACACAGAGTTACAAAACAACTGACACCATTGCAGATTGCCCATAAACATGGAAACTGCTGGAAAATCAGTGCGGGCCAGTAAAGACTGAAGAGTGAAAAACAGGTTGAAGTTTCAGGTGGGATTCTGTCAAAACATCAGTTTCAGATTTCCAATGTTCAGTTTTTCTTGTTATCTCTGCTGATTCACACATAACACAGCAAGCAGAAGCCACTTAAAACAGACTTTATTTCTGTTCAATCCCCCTGCTTCCTATCTTGTTTGATAATGATGTTCTTAAACTTTAATAATCACAATATAATTCCTCCCAGATCTGGGGAGTAAATGGGTTGAAATGTAAGCATATTACTCAGAAGATACAGTCCCATGCAGCTATTGCCAAAGTGTCTCCACAGTGGTTTAAAGCTCTGGGACCTCTGCTTCGAATCCTAATCAGACTACTGGGATGAAATTCCCCTGTCCTGTTGACTGCGAGAATTCTATATGAACCTGGGCCGTCTCAATCCAGCTCAAGGTGGACTTGGGCCCACTTCAGAATACTGTCCCAGTTTAGCAGTTCTTGGTCACCTCACTCAAAGAGGTCACAGGATTTAAAACGGGTGGCTAAGTGGCTTGTTGTTGGCCTTGCCTCAGTGGGTAGCACTCTCTCCTTGGAGTCAAAAGGTTGGTGGTTCAAGTCTCACTCTAGAGATCTGAGCCCATTATCCAGGCTGATGCTCCAGTGTAGTACTGAGAGAGTGCTGCACTGTCGGAGGTGACGTCTTTCATTAACCAAAGCTCCGTCTGTTCTCTGAGCTGGATGTAAAAGATCCCTCCGTACTATTTCGAAGAAGAGGTGGGGAGATCTCCCTAGTGCCTTGTCCAATATTTATCTGCCAACCAACATCTGAAATAGATTACCTGGTCATTGTCACACTGCTATTTGTGGGATTTTGCTGTGTGCACATTGGCTGCCATGTTTCCTGCATGACAACAGTTCAACAGTACTTCATTGGCTGTGAAGTGCTTCAGAACATCCTGAAGTCATGAAAGGTGCTATTTAAATGCAAGTTCATTTTTACTTTAAATCAAAATGTCACACAGATCTGGGAGCTGCACTTAATCTGGAAGTGTTTGATGTATATATTAGCTGTATGAATAAGAAACGGTTTTCTTCCTCAGCAACAATATTCTCCATTTTGATCAGCATAAAATTAGCAAATATAAAAAGCTAAAAGTTGCAGCCAGGACTCCTGATGAAACCTCTGCTCTCGTGGTGATTTCACTGGCCGGAGGATGGCAGAGTCTTATAGGGATTTAAAATTCCCTTTGGATCCAAAATTGCTTTCATCTGCTGCATAAATTGTACTGCTGCCCTGGGCTTACTGAAATAAATGAAGTTTTTCTTCTTAAAACCCAGCCCGTGCTCAGCACTGATACTTCCACAATGCTGCGCAATCCATTCATACAAATAGGGCTCAATAGAGTCCAGCAGCTGCTGGTCGTATGCTTGAGATACAATGTTCAGATGCAAGTTTCCATCGCCTAGGAAGAATAAAGAAACAATGAAGGCCTTTAAATACGGACAGCACCACCCCTCGCCTTGAGATACTGAGGGCACCCGTCCCTTGCTTTTAAATACTGAGGGCACCGCCCGTCACCAAGTGTCATAGAGTTATACAGCACAGAAACAGGCCCTTTGGCCCATCGTGTCCATGCCAGCCATCAAACACCTATCTGTTCTAATCCCATTTTCCAGCACTTGGCCCGTAGCCTTGTATGCTATGGCGTTTCAAGTGCTCATCTAGATACCTCATAAATGTTGTGAGCATTCTTGCCTCTACCACCTTTTCAGGCAGTGTGTTCCAGATTCCAACCACTGTCTGGGTGAAAACATTTTCCCTCAAATCCCCTCTAAACCTCCTGCCCCTTACCTTAAATCTATGCCCCTTGTTTATTGACCCCTCCGCTAAGGGAAAAAGTTTCATCCTATCTACGTCCCTCAATTTTGTATACCTCAATCAGGTCCCCCTCAGCCTTCTCTGCTCTAAGGAAAACAACCCTAGCCTAGCCAGTCTCTCCTGAAATCTGAAATGCTCCAGCCAAGGCAACATCCTGGTGAATCTCCTCTGCACCCTCTCCAGTGCAATCACATCCTTCCTATAGTGTGGCGACCAGAACTGTACACAGTACTCCAGCTGTGGCCTAACTACTGTTTTATACAGTTCCATCATAACCTCCCTGCTCTTATATTCTATGCCTCGGCTAATAAAGGCAAGTATCCCATATGCCTTCCTAACCACTTTATCTACCTGTGCTGCTGCCTTGAGTGATCTATGGACAAGTACACCAAGGTCCCTCTGTACTTCCTAGGGTCCTACCATCCATTGTCTATTCCCTTGCCTTGTTAGTCCTCCCAAAATGCATCACCTCACACTTCTCAAGATTAAATTCCATTTGTCACAGCTCCGCCCATCTTACCAGCCCATCTATATCGTCCTGGAATCTAAGGCTTTCCTCCTCACTATTTACGACACCAACAATTTTCGTGTCATCTGCGAACTTACTGATCATACCTCCTATATTCACGTCTAAATCATTAATGTACACAACAAACAGCAAGGGTCCCAGCACTGATCCCTGCGGTACACCACTGGTCACAGGCTTCCAATTGCAAAAACAACCCCCGACCATCACCCTCTGCCTCCTGCCACTAAGCCAATTTTGAATCCACTTTGCCAAATTGCCCTGGATCCCATGAGCTCTTACCTTCTTAACCAATCTCCCATGAGGGACCTTATCAAAAGCCTTACTGAAATCCATGTAGACTACATCAACTGCTTTACCCTCATCTACACAGCTAGTCACCTTTGTGAAAAATTCAATCAAGTTTGTTAGACATGATCTCCCCCTGACAAAGCCATGCTGACTATCCTTGATTAATCCCTGCCTCTCCAAGTGGAGATTAATCCTGTCCCTCAGAATTTTTTCCAATAGTTTCCCTACCACTGATGTTAGACTGGTTTATCCCTGCTACCCTTCTTGAATAATGGTACCACATTTGCTGTCCTCCAGTCCTCTGGTACCTCTCCTGTGGCCAGAGAAGATTTGAAAATTTGTGTCAGAGCCCCTGCTATCTCCTCCCTTGCCTCACATAACAGCCTGGGATACATCTCATCTAGGCCTGGGGATTTATCCACTTTTAAGCCCAATAAAACCGCTAATACCTCCTCCCTTTCAATGCTAAATTGTTCGAGTATATCACAATCCCCCTCCTTGATCTCTACACCGACATCGTCCTTCTCCATAGTAAACACAGATGAAAAGTAATCATTTAAAACCTCACTTATGTCCTCCAGCTCCACACACAGATTGCCACTTTGGTCCCTAATGGGCCCTACTCTTTCCCTGGTTATCCTCTTGCCCTTAATATACTTAGAAAACGCCTTGGGATTTTCCTTTATCGTGCCTGCCAGTGTTTTTTCATGTCCCCTCTTCGCTCTCCTAATTACTTTTTTAAGTACCGCCCCCCCTACACTTTCTATACTTCACTAGGGCCTCCGCTGTTTTCAGACCCCTGACCCTGCCATTAGCCTCCTTTTTTTTTCCTTATTCAATCCTCTATATCCCTTGACATCCAGGGTTCCCTGGACTTATTGGTCCAACCCTTCACCTTTACGGGAACATGTTGGCTCTGAACTCTCACTATTTCCTTTTTGAATGACTCCCACTGGTCTGATGTAGACTTTCCTACAAGTTGCTGCTCCCAGTCCACTTTGGCCAGATCCTATTTTATCATATTGAAATCGGCCTTCCCCCAATTCAGTACCTTTATTTCCAGTCCATCTTTGTCCTTTTCCATAACTACCTTAAATCTTACAGAATTATGGTCACTATCCCCGAGATACTCCACCACTGACACTTCCACCACTCGTCCGGCTTCCTTCCCTAATGATGCCTACGAGGGAGGTGAAGGTGGAGACGATCAATGATTCCAATAGGAAATTGGATGAGTACTTGAGGGAAATACATTTGCAGCGTTACAGAGAAATGGAACTGACGGGATTGCTCGACAGAGAACAGCCATGAACTCGATGGACTGAATGACCTCCTTTTGTGCTATAATGACTCTATGACCACTGCTTACCTTTAAATAGCGATGACACTGCCCATTGCCAGTAAATAGCCATGACATCGCCTCTCTCCTTTAAATAGCTACAGCACCGCCCATCTCCTTGAAATAGCTACGGCACCGCCCATCTCCTTTAAATAGCTACGGCACCTCCCATCTCCTTTAAATAACTACGGCACCGCCCATCTCCTTTAAATAGCTACGGCACCGCCCATCTCCTTTAAATAGCTACGGCACCGCCCATCTCCTTTAAATAGCTACGGCACCGCCCATCTCCTTTAAATAGCTACGGCACCGCCCATCTCCTTGAAATAGCTACGGCACCGCCCATCTCCTTTAAATAGCTACGGCACCGCCCATCGCCTTTAAATAGGTACGGCACCGCCCATCTCCTTTAAATAGCTACGGCACCGCCCATCGCCTTTAAATAGCTACGGCACCGCCCATCTCCTTTAAATAGCTACGGCACCGCCCATCTCCTTTAAATAGCTACGGCACCGCCCATCTCCTTTAAATAACTACGGCACCGCCCATCTCCTTTAAATAGCTACGGCACCGCCCATCTCCTTTAAATAGCTACGGCACCGCCCATCTCCTTGAAATAGCTACGGCACCGCCCATCTCCTTGAAATAGCTACGGCACCGCCCATCTCCTTGAAATAGCTACGGCACCGCCCATCGCCTTTAAATAGGTACGGCACCGCCCATCTCCTTTAAATAGCTACGGCACCGCCCATCGCCTTTAAATAGCTACGGCACCGCCCATCTCCTTTAAATAGCTACGGCACCGCCCATCTCCTTGAAATAGCTACGGCACCGCCCATCTCCTTTAAATAGCTACGGCACCGCCCATCTCGTTTAAATAGCTACGGCACCGCCCATCTCCTTTAAATAGCTACGGCACCGCCCATCTCCATTAAATAGCTACGGCACCGCCCATCTCCATTAAATAGCTACGGCACCGCCCATCTCCTTTAAATAGCTACGGCACCGCCCATCTCCTTTAAATAGCTACGGCACCGCCCATCTCCATTCAATAGCTACGGCACCGCCCATCTCCATTAAATAGCTACGGCACCGCCCATCTCCATTAAATAGCTACGGCTCCGCCCATCTCCTTTAAATAGCTACGGCACCGCCCATCTCCATTAAATAGCTACGGCACCGCCCATCTCCTTTAAATAGCTACGGCACCGCCCATCTCCATTAAATAGCTACGGCACCGCCCATCTCCTTTAAATAGCTACGGCACCGCCCATCTCCTTTAAATAGCGACGGCACCGCCCATCTCCTTTAAATAACTACGGCACCGCCCATCTCCATTAAATAGCTACGGCACCGCCCATCTCCTTTAAATAGCTACGGCACCGCCCATCTCCTTTAAATAGCTACGGCACCGCCCATCTCCTTTAAATAGCTACGGCACCGCCCATCTCCTTTAAATAGCTACGGCACCGCCCATCTCGTTTAAATAGCTACGGCACCGCCCATCTCCTTTAAATAGCTACGGCACCGCCCATCTCCTTTAAATAGCTACGGCACCGCCCATCTCCTTTAAATAGCTACGGCACCGCCCATCTCCTTTAAATAGCTACGGCACCGCCCATCTCCTTTAAATAGCTAAAGCACCGCCCATCTCCTTTAAATAGCTACGGCACCGCCCATCTCCTTTAAATAACTACGGCACCGCCAATCCCCTTTAAATAGCTAAAGCACCGCCCATCTCCTTTAAATAGCTAAAGCACCGCCCATCTCCTTTAAATAGCTACGGCACCGCCCATCTCCTTTAAATAACTACGGCACCGCCCATCTCCTTTAAATAACTACGGCACCGCCCATCTCCTTTAAATAACTATGGCACCGCCCATCTCCTTTAAATTGCTACGGCACCGCCCATCTCCTTTAAATAGCTACGACACCGCCCATCTCCTTTAAATAGCTACGGCACCGCCCATCTCCATTAAATAGCTACGGCACCGCCCATCTCCATTAAATAGCTACGGCACCGCCCATCTCCTTTAAATAGCTACGGCACCGCCCATCTCCTTTAAATAGCTACGGCACCGCCCATCTCCATTCAATAGCTACGGCACCGCCCATCTCCATTAAATAGCTACGGCACCGCCCATCTCCATTAAATAGCTACGGCTCCGCCCATCTCCTTTAAATAGCTACGGCACCGCCCATCTCCATTAAATAGCTACGGCACCGCCCATCTCCTTTAAATAGCTACGGCACCGCCCATCTCCATTAAATAGCTACGGCACCGCCCATCTCCTTTAAATAGCTACGGCACCGCCCATCTCCTTTAAATAGCTACGGCACCGCCCATCTCCTTTAAATAACTACGGCACCGCCCATCTCCATTAAATAGCTACGGCACCGCCCATCTCCTTTAAATAGCTACGGCACCGCCCATCTCCTTTAAATAGCTACGGCACCGCCCATCTCCTTTAAATAGCTACAGCACCGCCCATCTCCTTTAAATAGCTACGGCACCGCCCATCTCCTTTAAATAGCTACGGCACCGCCCATCTCGTTTAAATAGCTACGGCACCGCCCATCTCCTTTAAATAGCTACGGCACCGCCCATCTCCTTTAAATAGCTACGGCACCGCCCATCTCCTTTAAATAGCTACGGCACCGCCCATCTCCTTTAAATAGCTACGGCACCGCCCATCTCCTTTAAATAGCTAAAGCACCGCCCATCTCCTTTAAATAGCTACGGCACCGCCCATCTCCTTTAAAGAACTACGGCACCGCCAATCCCCTTTAAATAGCTAAAGCACCGCCCATCTCCTTTAAATAGCTAAAGCACCGCCCATCTCCTTTAAATAGCTACGGCACCGCCCATCTCCTTTAAATAACTACGGCACCGCCCATCTCCTTTAAATAACTACGGCACCGCCCATCTCCTTTAAATAACTACGGCACCGCCCATCTCCTTTAAATTGCTACGGCACCGCCCATCTCCTTTAAATAGCTACGGCACCGCCCATCTCCTTTAAATAACTACGGCACCGCCCATCTCGTTTAAATTGCTACGGCACCGCCCATCTCCTTTAAATAGCTACGGCACCGCCCATCTCCTTTAAATAGCTACGGCACCGCCCATCTCCTTTAAATAGCTACGGCACCGCTCATCTCCATTAAATAGCTACGGCACCGCCCATCTCCTTTAAATAACTACGGAACCGCCCATCTCCTTTAAATAGCTACGGCACCGCCCATTTCCTTTAAATAGCTACGGCACCGCCCATCTCCTTTAAATAGCTACGGCACCGCTCATCTCCTTTAAATAGCTACGGCACCCCCCATCTCCTTCAAATAACTACGGCACCGCCCATCTCCTTTAAATAGCTACGGCACCGCCCATATCCTTTAAATAGCTACGGCACCGCCCATCTCCTTTAAATAGCTACGGCACCGCCCATTTCCTTTAAATAGCTACGGCACCGCCCATCTCCATTAAATAGCTACAGCACCGCCCATCTCCTTTAAATAACTACGGCACCGCCCATCTCCTTTAAATAGCTACAGCACCGCCCATTTCCTTTAAATAGCTACGGCACCGCCCATCTCCTTTAAATAGCTACGGCACCGCCCATCTTCTTTAAATAACTACGGCACCGCCCATCTCCTTTAAATAGCTACAGCACCGCTCATCTCCTTTAAATAGCTACGGCACCGCCCATCTCCTTTAAATAGCTGCGGCACCGCCCATCTCCTTTAAATAGCTACGGCACCGCCCATCTCCTTTAAATAGCTACGGCACCGCCCATCTCCTTTAAATAACTACGGCACCGCCCATCTCCTTTAAATAGCTACGGCACCGCCCATCTCCTTTAAATAGCTACGGCACCGCCCATCTTCTTTAAATAACTACGGCACCGCCCATCTCCTTTAAATAGCTACGGCACCGCCCATCTCCTTTAAATAGCTACGGCACCGCCCATCTCCTTTAAATAACTACGGCACCGCCCATCTCCTTTAAATAGCTACGGCACCGCCCATCTCCTTTAAATAACTACGGCACCTCCCATCTCCGTTAAATAGCTACGGCACCGCCCATCTTCTTTAAATAACTACGGCACCGCCCATCTCCTTTAAATAGCTACGGCACCGCCCATCTCCTTTAAATAGCTACGGCACCGCCCATCTCCTTTAAATAACTACGGCACCGCCCATCTCCTTTAAATAGCTACGGCACCGCCCATCTCCTTTAAATAACTACGGCACCGCCCATCTCCTTTAAATAGCTACGGCACCGCCCATCTCCTTTAAATAGCTACGGCACCGCCCATCTCCTTTACATAGCTACGGCACCGCCCATCTCCTTTAAATAGCTACGGCACCGCCCATCTCCTTTAAATAGCTACGGCACCGCCCATCTCCTTTAAATAGCTACGGCACCGCCCATCTCCTTTAAATAGCTACGGCACCGCCCATCTCCTTTAAATAGCTACGGCACCGCCCATCTCCATTAAATAGCTACGGCACCGCCCATCTCCTTTAAATAACTACGGCACCGCCCATCTCCTTTAAATAGCTACGGCACCGCCCATCTCCTTTAAATAGCTACGGCACCGCCCATCTACATTAAATAGCTACGGCACCGCCCATCTCCTTTAAATTGCTACGGCACCGCCCATCTCCTTTAAATAGCTACGGCACCGCCCATCTCCATTAAATAGCTACGGCACCGCCCATCTCCATTAAATAGCTACGGCACCGCCCATCTCCTTTAAATAGCTACGGCACCGCCCATCTCCTTTAAATAGCTACGGCACCGCCCATCTCCTTTAAATAGCTACGGCACCGCCCATCTCCATTAAATAGCTACGGCACCGCCCATCTCCTTTAAATAGCTACGGCACCGCCCATCTGCTTTACATAGCTACGGCACCGCCCATCTCCTTTAAATAGCTACGGCACCGCCCATCTCCTTTAAATAGCTACGGCACCGCCCATCTCCTTTAAATAGCTACGGCACCGCCCATCTCCTTTAAATAGCTACGGCACCGCCCATCTCCTTTAAATAGCTACGGCACCGCCCATTTCCTTTAAATAGCTACGGCACCGCCCATCTCCATTAAATAGCTACGGCACCGCCCATCTCCTTTAAATAACTACGGCACCGCCCATCTCCTTTAAATAGCTACGGCACCGCCCATCTCCTTTAAATAGCTACGGCACCGCCCATCTCCTTTAAATAGCTACGGCACCGCCCATCTCCATTAAATAGCTACGGCACCACCCATCTCCTTTAAATTGCTACGGCACCGCCCATCTCCTTTAAATTGCTACGGCACCGCCCATCTCCATTAAATAGCTACAGCACCGCCCGTCTCCATTAAATAGCTACGGCACCGCCCATCTCCTTTAAATAGCTACGGCACCGCCCATCTCCTTTAAATAACTACGGCACCGCCCATCTCCTTTAAATAGCTAAAGCACCGCCCATCTCCTTTAAATAGCTAAAGCACCGCCCATCTCCTTTAAATAGCTACGGCACCGCCCATCTCCATTAAATAGCTACGGCACCGCCCATCTCCTTTAAATTGCTACGGCACCGCCCATCTCTATTGAATCGCTACGGCACCGCCCATCTCCTTTAAATAGCTACGGCACCGCCCATCTCCTTTAAATAACTACGGCACCGCCCATCTCCTTTAAATAGCTACGGCACCGCCCATCTCCTTTAAATAGCTACGGCACCGCCCATCTCCTTTAAATAGCTACGGCACCGCCCATCTCCTTTAAATAGCTACGGCACGGCCCATCTCGTTTAAATAGCTACGGCACCGCCCATCTCGTTTAAATAGCGACGGCACCGCCCATCTCGTTTAAATAGCGACAGCACCGCCCATCTCCTTTAAATAGCTACGGCACCGCCCATCTCCATTAAATAGTTACGGCACCGCCCATCTCCATTAAATAGCTACGGCACCGCCCATCTCCTTTAAATAGCTACGGCACCGCCCATCTCCTTTAAATAGCTACGGCACCGCCCATCTCCTTTAAATAACTACGGCACCGCCCATCTCCTTTAAATAGCTACGGCACCGCCCATCTCCTTCAAATAGCTACGGCACCGCCCATCTCCATTAAATAGCTACGGCACCGCCCATCTCCATTAAATAGCTACGGCACCGCCCATCTCCTTTCAATAGCTACGGCTCCGCCCATCTCCTTTAAATAGCTACGGCACCGCCCATCTCCATTAAATAGCTACGGCACCGCCCATCCCCTTTAAATAGCTACGGCACCGCCCATCTCCATTAAATAGCTACGGCACCGCCCATCTCCATTAAATAGCTACGGCACCGCCCATCTCCTTTAAATAGCTACGGCACCGCCCATCTCCTTTAAATAGCTACGGCACCGCCCATCTCCTTTAAATAACTACGGCACCGCCCATCGCCATTAAATAGCTACGGCACCGCCCATCTCCTTTAAATAGCTACGGCACCGCCCATCTCGTTTAAACAGCTACGGCACCGCCCATCTCCTTTAAACAGCTACGGCACCGCCCATCTCCTTTAAATAGCTACGGCACCGCCCATCTCCTTTAAATAGCTACGGCACCGCCCATCTCCTTTAAATAGCTACGGCACCGCCCATCTCCTTTAAATAGCTACGGCACCGCCCATCTTCTTTAAATAGCTAAAGCACCGCCCATCTCCTTTAAATAGCTACGGCACCGCCCATCTCCTTTAAATAACTACGGCACCGCCCATCTCCTTTAAATAGCTAAAGCACCGCTCATCTCCTTTAAATAGCTAAAGCACCGCCCATCTCCTTTAAATAGCTACGGCACCGCCCATCTCCTTTAAATAGCTACGGCACCGCCCATCTCCATTAAATAGCTACGGCACCGCCCATCTCCTTTAAATTGCTACGGCACCGCCCATCTCCTTTAAATAGCTACGGCACCGCCCATCTCCATTAAATAGCTACGGCACCGCCCATCTCCATTAAATAGCTACGGCACCGCCCATCTCCTTTAAATAGCTACGGCACTGCCCATCTCCTTTAAATAGCTACGGCACCGCCCATCTCCTTTAAATAACTACGGCACCGCCCATCTCCTTTAAATAGCTACGGCACCGCCCATCTCCTTTAAATAGCTACGGCACCGCCCATCTCGTTTAAATAGCGACGGCACCGCCCATCTCCTTTAAATAGCTACGGCACCGCCCATCTCCATTAAATAGCTACGGCACCGCCCATCTCCATTAAATAGCTACGGCACCGCCCATCTCCTTTAAATAGCTACGGCACCGCCCATCTCCTTTAAATAGCTACGGCACCGCCCATCTCCTTTAAATAACTACGGCACCGCCCATCTCCTTTAAATAGCTACGGCACCGCCCATCTCCTTCAAATAGCTACGGCACCGCCCATCTCCATGAAATAGCTACGGCACCGCCCATCTCCATTAAATAGCTACGGCACCGCCCATCTCCTTTCAATAGCTACGGCTCCGCCCATCTCCTTTCAATAGCTACGGCTCCGCCCATCTCCTTTAAATAGCTACGGCACCGCCCATCTCCATTAAATACCTACGGCACCGCCCATCCCCTTTAAATAGCTACGGCACCGCCCATCTCCATTAAATAGCTACGGCACCGCCCAACTCCATTAAATAGCTACGGCACCGCCCATCTCCTTTAAATAGCTACGGCACCGCCCATCTCCTTTAAATAACTACGGCACCGCCCATCGCCATTAAATAGCTACGGCACCGCCCATCTCCTTTAAATAGCTACGGCACCGCCCATCTCCTTTAAATAGCTACAGCACCGCCCATCTCCTTTAAATAGCTACGGCACCGCCCATCTCGTTTAAATAACTACGGCACCGCCCATCGCCATTAAATAGCTACGGCACCGCCCATCTCCTTTAAATAGCTACGGCACCGCCCATCTCCTTTAAATAGCTACGGCACCGCCCAACTCCTTTAAATAGCTACGGCACCGCCCATCTCCTTTAAATAGCTACGGCACCGCCCATCTTCTTTAAATAGCTAAAGCACCGCCCATCTCCTTTAAATAGCTACGGCACCGCCCATCTCCTTTAAATAACTACGGCACCGCCCATCTCCTTTAAATAGCTAAAGCACCGCTCATCTCCTTTAAATAGCTAAAGCACCGCCCATCTCCTTTAAATAGCTACGGCACCGCCCATCTCCTTTAAGTAGCTACGGCACCGCCCATCTCCATTAAATAGCTACGGCACCGCCCATCTCCTTTAAATTGCTACGGCACCGCCCATCTCCTTTAAATAGCTACGGCACCGCCCATCTCCATTAAATAGCTACGGCACCGCCCATCTCCATTAAATAGCTACGGCACCGCCCATCTCCTTTAAATAGCTACGGCACCGCCCATCTCCATTAAATAGCTACGGCACCGCCCATCTCCTTTAAATAGCTACGGCACCGCCCATCTCCTTTAAATAGCTACGGCACCGCCCATCTCCTTTAAATAACTACGGCACCGCCCATCTCCTTTAAATAGCGACGGCACCGCCCATCTCCTTTAAATAGCTACGGCACCGCCCATCTCAATTAAATAGCTACGGCACCGCCCATCTCCATTAAATAGCTACGGCACCGCCCATCTCCTTTAAATAGCTACGGCACCGCCCATCTCCTTTAAATAACTACGGCACCGCCCATCTCCTTTAAATAGCTACGGCACCGCCCATCTCCTTTAAATAGCTACGGCACCGCCCATCTCCATTAAATAGCTACGGCACCGCCCATCTGCATTGAATAGCTACGGCACCGCCCATCTCCATTAAATAGCTACGGCACCGCCCATCTCCTTTAAATAGCTACGGCACCGCCCATCTCCTTTAAATAGCTACGGCACCGCCCATCTCCTTTAAATAGCTAAAGCACCGCCCATCTCCTTTAAATAGCTAAAGCACCGCCCATCTCCTTTAAATAGCTGCGGCACCGCCCATCTCCTTTAAATAGCTAAAGCACCGCCCATCTCCTTTAAATAGCTATGGCACCACCCATCGCCTTTAAATAGCTAAAGCACCGCCCATCTCCTTTAAATAGCTACGGCACCGCCCATCTCCTTTAAATAGCTAAAGCACCGCCCATCTCCTTTAAGTAGCTACGGCACCGCCCATCGCCTTTAAATAGCTAAAGCACCGCCCATCTCCTTTAAATAACTACGGCACCGCCCATCTCCTTTAAATAGCTAAAGCACCGCCCATCTCCTTTAAATAGCTACGGCACCGCCCATCTCCTTTAAATAGCTAAAGCACCGCCCATCTCCTTTAAATAGCTACGGCACCGCCCATCTCCTTTCAATAACTACGGCACCGCCCATCTCCTTTAAATAGCTATGGCACCGCCCATCTCCTTTAAATAACTACGGAACCGCCCATCTCCTTTAAATAGCTACGGCACCGCCCATCTCCTTTAAATAGCTACAGCACCGCCCATTTCCTTTAAATAGCTACGGCACCGCCCATCTCCATTAAATAGCTACAGCACCGCCCATCTCCTTTAAATAACTACGGCACCGCCCATCTCCTTTAAATAGCTACGGCACCGCCCATTTCCTTTAAATAACTACGGCACCGCCCATCTCCTTTAAATAGCTACGGCACCGCTCATCTCCTTTAAATAGCTACGGCACCGCCCATCTCCTTTAAATTGCTACGGCACCGCCCATCTCCTTTAAATAGCTGCAGCACCGCCCATCTCCATTAAATAGCTACGGCACCGCCCATCTCCATTAAATAGCTACGGCACCGCCCATCTCCTTTAAATAGCTACGGCACCGCCCATCTCCTTTAAATAGCTACGGCACCGCCCATCTCCTTTAAATAACTACGGCACCGCCCATCTCCATTAAATAGCTACGGCACCGCCCATCTCCTTTAAATAGCTACGGCACCGCCCATCTCCTTTAAATAGCTACGGCACCGCCCATCTCCTTTAAATAGCTACGGCACCGCCCATCTCCTTTAAATAGCTACGGCACCGCCCATCTCCATTAAATAGCTACGGCACCGCCCATCTCCATTAAATAGCTACGGCACCGCCCATCTCCTTTAAATAGCTACGGCACCGCCCATCTCCTTTAAATAGCTACGGCACCGCCCATCTCCTTTAAATAACTACGGCACCGCCCATCGCCATTAAATAGCTACGGCACCGCCCATCTCCTTTAAATAGCTACGGCACCGCCCATCTCGTTTAAACAGCTACGGCACCGCCCATCTCCTTTAAACAGCTACGGCACCGCCCATCTCCTTTAAATAGCTACGGCACCGCCCATCTCCTTTAAATAGCTACGGCACCGCCCATCTCCTTTAAATAGCTACGGCACCGCCCATCTCCTTTAAATAGCTACGGCACCGCCCATCTTCTTTAAATAGCTAAAGCACCGCCCATCTCCTTTAAATAGCTACGGCACCGCCCATCTCCTTTAAATAACTACGGCACCGCCCATCTCCTTTAAATAGCTAAAGCACCGCTCATCTCCTTTAAATAGCTAAAGCACCGCCCATCTCCTTTAAATAGCTACGGCACCGCCCATCTCCTTTAAATAGCTACGGCACCGCCCATCTCCATTAAATAGCTACGGCACCGCCCATCTCCTTTAAATTGCTACGGCACCGCCCATCTCCTTTAAATAGCTACGGCACCGCCCATCTCCATTAAATAGCTACGGCACCGCCCATCTCCATTAAATAGCTACGGCACCGCCCATCTCCTTTAAATAGCTACGGCACTGCCCATCTCCTTTAAATAGCTACGGCACCGCCCATCTCCTTTAAATAACTACGGCACCGCCCATCTCCTTTAAATAGCTACGGCACCGCCCATCTCCTTTAAATAGCTACGGCACCGCCCATCTCGTTTAAATAGCGACGGCACCGCCCATCTCCTTTAAATAGCTACGGCACCGCCCATCTCCATTAAATAGCTACGGCACCGCCCATCTCCATTAAATAGCTACGGCACCGCCCATCTCCTTTAAATAGCTACGGCACCGCCCATCTCCTTTAAATAGCTACGGCACCGCCCATCTCCTTTAAATAACTACGGCACCGCCCATCTCCTTTAAATAGCTACGGCACCGCCCATCTCCTTCAAATAGCTACGGCACCGCCCATCTCCATGAAATAGCTACGGCACCGCCCATCTCCATTAAATAGCTACGGCACCGCCCATCTCCTTTCAATAGCTACGGCTCCGCCCATCTCCTTTCAATAGCTACGGCTCCGCCCATCTCCTTTAAATAGCTACGGCACCGCCCATCTCCATTAAATACCTACGGCACCGCCCATCCCCTTTAAATAGCTACGGCACCGCCCATCTCCATTAAATAGCTACGGCACCGCCCAACTCCATTAAATAGCTACGGCACCGCCCATCTCCTTTAAATAGCTACGGCACCGCCCATCTCCTTTAAATAACTACGGCACCGCCCATCGCCATTAAATAGCTACGGCACCGCCCATCTCCTTTAAATAGCTACGGCACCGCCCATCTCCTTTAAATAGCTACAGCACCGCCCATCTCCTTTAAATAGCTACGGCACCGCCCATCTCGTTTAAATAACTACGGCACCGCCCATCGCCATTAAATAGCTACGGCACCGCCCATCTCCTTTAAATAGCTACGGCACCGCCCATCTCCTTTAAATAGCTACGGCACCGCCCAACTCCTTTAAATAGCTACGGCACCGCCCATCTCCTTTAAATAGCTACGGCACCGCCCATCTTCTTTAAATAGCTAAAGCACCGCCCATCTCCTTTAAATAGCTACGGCACCGCCCATCTCCTTTAAATAACTACGGCACCGCCCATCTCCTTTAAATAGCTAAAGCACCGCTCATCTCCTTTAAATAGCTAAAGCACCGCCCATCTCCTTTAAATAGCTACGGCACCGCCCATCTCCTTTAAGTAGCTACGGCACCGCCCATCTCCATTAAATAGCTACGGCACCGCCCATCTCCTTTAAATTGCTACGGCACCGCCCATCTCCTTTAAATAGCTACGGCACCGCCCATCTCCATTAAATAGCTACGGCACCGCCCATCTCCATTAAATAGCTACGGCACCGCCCATCTCCATTAAATAGCTACGGCACCGCCCATCTCCTTTAAATAGCTACGGCACCGCCCATCTCCATTAAATAGCTACGGCACCGCCCATCTCCTTTAAATAGCTACGGCACCGCCCATCTCCTTTAAATAACTACGGCACCGCCCATCTCCTTTAAATAGCTACGGCACCGCCCATCTCCTTTAAATAGCTACGGCACCGCCCATCTCCTTTAAATAACTACGGCACCGCCCATCTCCTTTAAATAGCGACGGCACCGCCCATCTCCTTTAAATAGCTACGGCACCGCCCATCTCAATTAAATAGCTACGGCACCGCCCATCTCCATTAAATAGCTACGGCACCGCCCATCTCCTTTAAATAGCTACGGCACCGCCCATCTCCTTTAAATAACTACGGCACCGCCCATCTCCTTTAAATAGCTACGGCACCGCCCATCTCCTTTAAATAGCTACGGCACCGCCCATCTCCATTAAATAGCTACGGCACCGCCCATCTGCATTGAATAGCTACGGCACCGCCCATCTCCATTAAATAGCTACGGCACCGCCCATCTCCTTTAAATAGCTACGGCACCGCCCATCTCCTTTAAATAGCTACGGCACCGCCCATCTCCTTTAAATAGCTAAAGCACCGCCCATCTCCTTTAAATAGCTAAAGCACCGCCCATCTCCTTTAAATAGCTGCGGCACCGCCCATCTCCTTTAAATAGCTAAAGCACCGCCCATCTCCTTTAAATAGCTATGGCACCACCCATCGCCTTTAAATAGCTAAAGCACCGCCCATCTCCTTTAAATAGCTACGGCACCGCCCATCTCCTTTAAATAGCTAAAGCACCGCCCATCTCCTTTAAGTAGCTACGGCACCGCCCATCGCCTTTAAATAGCTAAAGCACCGCCCATCTCCTTTAAATAACTACGGCACCGCCCATCTCCTTTAAATAGCTAAAGCACCGCCCATCTCCTTTAAATAGCTACGGCACCGCCCATCTCCTTTAAATAGCTAAAGCACCGCCCATCTCCTTTAAATAGCTACGGCACCGCCCATCTCCTTTCAATAACTACGGCACCGCCCATCTCCTTTAAATAGCTATGGCACCGCCCATCTCCTTTAAATAACTACGGAACCGCCCATCTCCTTTAAATAGCTACGGCACCGCCCATCTCCTTTAAATAGCTACAGCACCGCCCATTTCCTTTAAATAGCTACGGCACCGCCCATCTCCATTAAATAGCTACAGCACCGCCCATCTCCTTTAAATAACTACGGCACCGCCCATCTCCTTTAAATAGCTACGGCACCGCCCATTTCCTTTAAATAACTACGGCACCGCCCATCTCCTTTAAATAGCTACGGCACCGCTCATCTCCTTTAAATAGCTACGGCACCGCCCATCTCCTTTAAATTGCTACGGCACCGCCCATCTCCTTTAAATAGCTGCAGCACCGCCCATCTCCATTAAATAGCTACGGCACCGCCCATCTCCATTAAATAGCTACGGCACCGCCCATCTCCTTTAAATAGCTACGGCACCGCCCATCTCCTTTAAATAGCTACGGCACCGCCCATCTCCTTTAAATAACTACGGCACCGCCCATCTCCATTAAATAGCTACGGCACCGCCCATCTCCTTTAAATAGCTACGGCACCGCCCATCTCCTTTAAATAGCTACGGCACCGCCCATCTCCTTTAAATAGCTACGGCACCGCCCATCTCCTTTAAATAGCTACGGCACCGCCCATCTCCTTTAAATAACTACGGCACCGCCCATCTCCATTAAATAGCTACGGCACCGCCCATCTCCATTAAATAGCTCCGGCACCGCCCATCTCCATTAAATAGCTACGGCACCACCCATCTCCATTAAATAGCTACGGCACCGCCCATCTCCTTTAAATTGCTACGGCACCGCCCATCTCCTTTAAATAGCTGCGGCACCGCCCATCTCCATTAAATAGCTACGGCACCGCCCATCTCCATTAAATAGCTATGGCACCGCCCATCTCCTTTAAATAGCTACGGCACCGCCCATCTCCTTTAAATAGCTACGGCACCGCCCATCTCCTTTAAATAACTACGGCACCGCCCATCTCCATTAAATAGCTACGGCACCGCCCATCTCCTTTAAATAGCTACGGCACCGCCCATCTCCTTTAAATAGCTGCGGCACCGCCCATCTCCTTTAAATAGCTACGGCACCGCCCATCTCCATTAAATAGCTACGGCACCGCCCATCTCCTTTAAATAGCTACGGCACCGCCCATCTCCTTTAAATAGCTACGGCACCGCCCATCTCCTTTAAATAGCTACGGCACCGCCCATCTCCTTTAAATAACTACGGCACCGCCCATCTCCATTAAATAGCTACGGCACCGCCCATCTCCTTTAAATAGCTACGGCACCGCCCATCTCCTTTAAATAGCTACGGCACCGCCCATCTCCTTTAAATAGCTACGGCACCGCCCATCTCCTTTAAATAGCTACGGCACCGCCCATCTCCTTTAAATAGCTACAGCACCGCCCATCTCCTTTAAATAGCTACGGCACCACCCATCTCGTTTAAATAGCTACGGCACCGCCCATCTCCTTTAAATAGCTACGGCACCGCCCATCTCCATTAAATAGCTACGGCACCGCCCATCTCCATTAAATAGCTACGCCACCGCCCATCTCCTTTAAATAGCTACGGCACCGCCCATCTCCTTTAAATAGCTACGGCACCGCCCATCTCCTTTAAATAACTACGGCACCGCCCATCTCCTTTAAATAGCTACGGCACCGCCCATCTCCTTTAAATAGCTACGGCACCGCCCGTCTCCTTTAAATAGCTACGGCACCGCCCATCTCCATTAAATAGCTACGGCACCGCCCATCTCCTTTAAATAGCTACGGCACCGCCCATCTCGTTTAAATTGCTACGGCACCACCCATCTCCTTTAAATAGCTACGGCACCGCCCATCTCCTTTAAATAGCTAAAGCACCGCCCATCTCCTTTAAATAGCTACGGCACCGCCCATCTCGTTTAAATAGCTACGGCACCGCCCATCTCCTTTAAATAACTACGGCACCGCCCATCTCCTTTAAATAGCTACGGCACCGCCCATCTCCTTTAAATAGCTACGGCACCGCCCATCTCCTTTAAATAACTACGGCACCGCCCATCTCCTTTAAATAGCTACAGCACCGCCCATCTCCTTTAAATAGCTACAGCACCGCCCATCTCCTTTAAATAGCTACAGCACCGCCCATCTCCTTTAAATAGCTACGGCACCGCCCATCTCCTTTAAATAGCTACGGCACCGCCCATCTCCTTTAAATAGCTACGCACCATCCATCTCCTTTAAATAGCTACGGCACAGAAGGCGGCCATTCAGCCCATCATTCCATGTCGACTCTCCACGAAGCATTTCAGTCAGTTCCACACACCCCTCTCGATCTCCAAAGTCCTGCAAGTTTATCTCCTTCAAGTGCCCATCCAATTTCCCTCTAAGTCATTGACTGTCTCAGCTTCCACCACCGTTGTGGGCAGTGGGTTTCAGGTCATTAGTGGGCATTAATTGGAGTTTTGCCTGTACACATATATATAGGAGCAAATTGAAAGAGGTGTTGTTGGTTGGAGGTGCATGATATGTAATGTACGTCTCTATAAATAAACACTTGTTAAATGTATAAAAACTAGGCTCCAGTTCTGTCCTTTAATTCCAGGCAATCTGTCTTTACCAAGGAAGAATACGCTACCAAAGTCATGGTGAAAAAGGAGGTAGTTGAAATACTGGATCGGCTAAAAAGGATAAAGAGGTACTAGAATGGCTAAAATGAATAAGTCACCAGAACTGGATGGGATGCATCTGAGGATACTGAGGGAAGTAAGGGTAGAAATTGCAAAGATACTGGCCATAATCTTCCAATCCTCCTTAGATACAGGGGTGGTGCCAGAGGACTGAGAATTGCAAATGTTACACCCTGTTCAAAAAAGGGTGTAAGGATAAACCCATCAACTACAGACCAGTCAGTTTAACTTTGGTGATGGGCAAGGTTTTAGAAATGATGATCCGGGACAAAAGTAACAGTCAATTGGACAAGTGTGGAATAATTAAGCAAAGCCAGCACACATTTGTTAAAGGAAAATCGTGTTTAAGATTAGATTAGATTAGATTAGAGATACAGCACTGACTGAAACAGGCCGTTTGGCCCACCGATTGAGTTTTTTGATGAGGTAACCGAGAGGGTTGATGAGGGTAGTACGGTTGATATGGTGTACATGGACTTCCAAAAGGTATTTGATACAGTGCCACATAATAGACTTGCCAGCAAAGTTGAAGCCCCTGGAACAAAAGGGGCAGTGGCAGCATGGATACAAAGTTGGCTGAGTGATAGGAAACAGGGGAGTGGTGAAAGGTTATTTTTTGGAGGAAGGTAAACAGTGGTGTTTCCCAGAGGCCGCTACTAGGACCACTGCTTTTCTAGACGTATATTAATGGCTTAAGCTTGGGTGCACAGGGATAGTCATAAACTTCAAGAGGACAGACAGGCTGGTGGAATGGGCGGACACATGGCAGATGAAATTTAATGCAGAGAAGTGCAAAGTGATACATTTTCGTAGGAAGAACAAAGATAGGCAATATAAAATAATGGATACAATTCTAAACGGGCTGCAGGAACAGAGACACATGGGGTATGTGTGCACAAATGATTGAAGGTGGCAGGGCAGATTGAGGAAGTGGTTAAAAAGGCATACTGGATCCTGGGCTTTATAAATAGAGGCATAGAGTACAAAAGCAAGGAAGTTATGATGAGCCTTTATAAAACACTGGTTTGGCCTCAACTGGAGTATTGTGCCCAATTCTAGGCACCGCAACTTAGGAAGGATGTGAAGGCTTTAGAGAGGGTGCAAAAACAAAATTATGAGAACGTTTCCAAAGATGAGGGATTTCAGTGACAAGGATAGATTGAAGAAGCTGGAGCTGTTCTCCTTACAGAAGAGGAGATTTGAAAGAGATGTAGAAGATCATGAAGGGCCTAGTCAGAGTAGATAAAGAGAAACTGCTCCCATTGATGGAAAGCTCAAGAAGCAGAGGACACAGTATTAAAGTGATTGGCAAAAGAACCAAAGGCAACATGAGGAAAAACTTTTTTATGCAGCGAATGCTTACGATCTAGAATGCACTGCCTGAAAGGGTGGTGGAGGCAGATTCAATATTGGCTTTCAAAAGGGAACTGGATAAGCACCTGAAGGGGGAAAATTTGCAGGGGCTACGGGGAAAAGGTGGGGGAGTGAGACTAGCTAAATTGCTCTTGCAGAGAGCAGCATGGACATGATGGGCAGAATGGCCTCCTTCTATGCTGTAACCATTCTATGATTCAACGGCACTGCCTCTCACCTTTAAATAGTGAAGGTGTCATCCCTCTCTTTTAATTATTGATAGGATCACCCCTTGCCTTTAAATAATGATGGCCTTGCTCTTTACTTTTAAATACACACTTGGATGAACCGCCACCTCCCATGGGAACCGCTGCCCCAGCATGAGTCAGCATCTTCAGGACAGGATTGCAATATTACAGGAATGGAAACAAAAATAAAACAGAAACAAATCACAAGAAAACAAGTCACACTGACCCTCCAGGAGCCACCCTCGCCCTTCCCAAATAAGCAGCACACCAGTCAATCTCACCAAGGTGCCCGTAGCCAACGACACGCTTAGCCCTCACCCCCAGTCTGCTCTTCATATCGATGACAATCTCGTAGATTCTCTCCAGCGGTAACGATACGTCATATTTGTACACAAAGCCGTCACGGACCAGTGCTTCGGTGATGCGTTCCCGCAGAGCCCAGAGCGCCTGCAGGAGAAGAATATAAAACCCATTAGAGTACACAGAATCTCTGGCTTAGGAACATGTCTTCTTCAATCCTCCAAATAAACCATGACTGACTGATCCAGGCACCATATCCCCTTTTGGGGTTTAACTGCGAGATGAATGTTTTCTCCACGATGTGCTTTGCAATGCCACAGAGACAATGGGCCAAAAGGCCTCCTTCTCTGCTGTAAACCAAGCTTCAAGTCACTTACTGATTCGTGTGCCCTCTGAGCAGGTTTAGTTGCTCCAGCAATTTACAGATCAGAGAAAGAGAAGAGGTTCGATATACAAACAGACTACAGTGAAGGGTCAGACCTACATTAGCGGTCAGGCAGATTTACATGAAAGAGCTCCTTATAGAGATTGGGAAAATTCCCAAGAGTCCAACTTAAACAAAGCAATTACTTCCTCTTGTTTGTACTCACCTGCCCAGTTACTCCTGATATTTCAGGATCTGAGTAACCATTCGAAGCCAGTGAGTAGGTCGCTGAGGGAGCCTTCACACCAGCCTCAGAGCTCACACTCATTCAAAGGGATCATTGGTTTGTGTGCTGGGAAAGCTGGCTGTGTGTTCAAACACCAAAATGTAGTGGACAGTACAGACTGATGGACACTATACAAGGGCAATTTTAATCTAACTTGCCTGTTGGGAAACTGGCGGCATGAGTAGTTTTACATCCTGCCTCAATTTACTCCATTAAAGTCAATGTAAGATCAGGTGGGGTGTAAATCGGGAGTCCAACCCTAACCCATTTGTTTCCCGCCAGGCGAGTGGGGTTAAAATTACCCGTTGCATTAGTTACCTTTCTAAATGGCCCAGGGCCATCCCATATATACATCCATCGGTTTTGATTCAAGCCTGAAATCCAACACATTGCAATGTTACGACAGGTTTCATAATATGGATTCTCACACAGCCCCAGATCACTAGATAAGCTAAATTTGTTTTATGAGGTACGCTCCTTGCTTGGTAATGCTGCAGCCACTAAAATAGTGTCCTGGGAATATGATCAACAAAGTGTATCATAATCAGCCATATAGCTCTCCAGTCCTATGCTTTCTGCAAATAACATTACAGCCTGATTAAAGTAAAGTGCGATTATAGCAAACCTTTCACTATGATGAACTCTTTCAGAGGTCTTTGCCCAAGTGTGCTACAGTGAAAGGAGATCAAACCTCAATAAAAACTGCTTTGGCCATCCCACATTTGTGATAAGGTGTCCTCCTCCATCTGTTTGTAATCTGCACAATCTAGGTAAAAGTACCCTCTCACTCGGGCTCAGGCAAAAACTGCCACCATACCTTTGTATTCTGCTTATCATTTTTCCTGAGCCGCACAGAAAGATAATCTGTGGAATAGCAAAGCATTCATTATAGATATGCACATGTCCCACAAGTTGTGAGCAGGAGTAATATAGACACTAAACGTCTAAAGACACAAGAGGTGAGACCCTAAATATTTTATGCAATTCATCCCGAACATCTGAAATTCTATACTGAACACCACAAGCTGACAGATTGGACACATTGCTGCATAAATATTCTACTCTGTAGTGCTAGAGCAAGAAAACATTCAGTCCATATTTTCCACATCAGATCCACAGTCTTTTTCCCAATATCCCCCCATTTAAAGCCCTTAAATATTGAGACGTGCACAGTAAGGGGGTCTAGATATAAGCAAGTGCATGGAAAGGGGTTAGAGATAGAATAAGAGGCACAGTATGGGGTTAGAGATAGAGACAGGTGCACTGTAAGGGGTTAAGTAAAAAGAGCGCATTAACATTTTTGCCAAGTAAAATCAAGGAAGCCCAAAGATTTTTTATAAATACATAAAGAGCGAGAGGAATTAGGAACCATAAGGGTAACCTGTGTGTCGAGACAGAGAACACTGGTATGCTTCTTAATGAATACTTTGTTTTCACAAACGAGAGGGACAATACAAACATTGCAATCAAGGAGGATCAGTGTGAAATATTAGATGAAATTAACATAGTGACAGGTAAGTATTAAGGGGTTTAGTATCTTTGAAGGTGGATAAATCCCCAGGCCCAGATAAAATGTATCCTAGGCTAAGGGAAGCAAGAGAAGAAATAGCGTGGCACCTATCATCACTTTCCAATCCTCTCTACAGGCGAGGTGCCAGAGGACTGGAGGACAGCTAACGTTGTACCATTGCTTAAATAGGGAGAAAAGGATAGACCAAGTAATTACAGGCCAATCAGCCTAACCTCCTTGGTGGGAAAATTATTTGAAAAAATTCTGAGGGACAGGATAAATTTTCATTTAGAAAGGCATGGAGTAAACAAAGACAATCAGCACAGATTTGATAAGGGAACGTCGTGTCTGAGTAACATGATTGAATTTTTTGAAGAACTTTTGAAGGAGGGTCAACGAGGGTAGCACATTTATTGTACTCGATATGGATTTCAAGAAGGCTTTTGATAAGGTCTCATAAGACAGACTGGTCATGAAAGTAAAAACACATCTGGTTCACTAATGTCCTTTCGGGAAAGAAATCTGCTGTCCTTACCTGGTCTGGCCTACATGTGACTCCAGAATCACAGCAATGTGGTTGGCTCTTAACTGCCCTCTGAAATGGCCTAGCAAGCCACTCAATTGTAAAGGGAAATTTAGGGTTGGACAACAAATGCTGGCTTTGCCAGCGACGCCCGTATCCCATATGAAAAGAGTTTTTTAAAAATCCCATGGGATCCAAGGCAAAGTTGGAACCAAAATTAGCTCAGAGGCAGGAAGCAAAGGATAATTTATTTTATTCGTTCACAGGATGTGAGTGTCGCTGGCTAGGCCAGCATTTGTTGCAAATCCTGAACTGCCCTTGAGAAGGTGGTGGTGAGCGGCCTTCTTGAACCGCTGAAGTTCTTGGGGTGGTAGTAAACCCACAGTACTGTTAGGAAGGGAATTCCAAGATTTTGACCCAGCGACAGTGAAGGAACAGCGATATAGTTCCAAGTCAGGATGCTGTTTGGCTTGGA